>NW_015164258.1:266911-285993 GCF_001447785.1 Gekko japonicus
CGGGGGGGAGCGAAGAGAGAAGGGGTTTAAACTCACTAGAGTTGCGCTGCAGCAGCAGCGTGATCTTTCCATTCTATTCTATGGGGCCATAGAGTACAATGGCGCGACACTAGAGCGAAGGAGCTGGGGGCGGGGCTTGCTGCCACCGCCATTTGTTCCCGCTCCTGGAATGGCGCTCCGGTGCGCTCCGGCCCCAAACGACCCTGGATGTGCCGTCCGTGGTATTCCCGTCAAGACTTGTGCCGCCGCATTCTGGATCAGCTGGAGTTTCCGGGTTCGATAGTGCAGCTATGTATCACTGTCTCACTTCCGAAGGATTCCACACACATAGTCTTGTGTTCCATACAACAGCCCTGTAAGGTACTTCACTGTTGTCTCCACTTCAAGGGGCCATGGCTTGCGTAAGGTCTGGTGGGGGTGAGACGCAGTCCTGAGATGTCCTGATCCTCAGTTCCGCCTCTTAGCTCTCAGTTGCCTCTGAGCTCTGGCGTTCTACTCACGTGAGTTCTTCTTGTTTTCTCCAGCGCAACATGGGAAATTCTCAGTTCAAAACCATTGAGGATGACTTGGTGTCGGCCCTCATTCGGTCAGGTTGCATCCCGGAAAATCACGGGGAGGACATGAAGAAAATGTCCTTTCAGAGGTGTGCCAGGACAGACAAGGTAATAGAGCGTAGTAGGGATGCCTCCCAGAGTTCCTGTGAATGGAGGGGACTGAATTCTGATCTTGACGCAGCACTTACTGTGCTCCCTGTTTTTTATTGAGGTTTTCATTTGGTTTGTAATGTGCATAGGAGATGCGGTGGCTCAAGTGGTTAAGACGCTGAACTGCAGGCTGTGGGAGGTCGGTAGTTCAGCAGTTCGAGACCTGAGTGTGCCGCATGACAGAGTGAGCTCCTGTCTCTAGTTCCAGCTCCTGCCAACCTAGCAGTTTGGAAGCAAGAAATTGCAAGTAGATAAATAGGTACCACTTCGGTGGGAAGGTAACAGCGTTCCGTGCGCCTTGGTGTTTAGTCATGCCGGCCACATGACCACGGAAATGTCTTCGGACAGCGCTGGCTCTTTGGCTTGGAAATGGAGATGAGCACCGCAACCCTAGAGTCGGACTCGACTGGCTTTCGAGCAAGGGAACCTTTACCTTTACCTAATGTGCATTGCCCCCAGTTGCTATCCACTTCATGGATTTGAACAAAGTTTGAGCCCAGGGGCACCTTTAAGGCCAACAAATGTTGTTGGCTTGAAAGGTGACACTGGACTCAAACATTGTACTGCAATAAATGTTGTTAGTCTTCATGATGCCACTGGACTCCAGGCATCTGTGATTTGGACCCAGTGTTATTTTTGGTTTCTTGGGTTTCTGATAGACTTTCTGGATTTCCTCTGGCTAATGTCTGTTTTTAAATCTGAATCAAATGCAGGGCGTGTCTGCGGCTGGACAGATTGTCTCTCTCAAGGTCTGGCTGATAGAAGATATCTTGCGAAAAATTAACGACTACCTCCCTGCTCATATAAGAATTCTAGGTGAGGATGAATGTCAAGAACGGGGTTCTGACGCAGAACGTCCTCTCGCTCTGTCCTGGGAAGGTTCTGAGTGGACTAACTGCATGCTTCAAAACATCAGACTCCTCAAATATGGCAAGCAGGCGTGTGTTATCCAAATGTAAAAACAAGAACCGAGTACAATTGCTGTCTGAACAATGGCATGCCTTTCTCTTGAGTCCAGAAGAGCCAGAAACTTGGCTTCTAGTGACTGAGCTTCACTTCTTGGGATGTTTATGTGACGCATGTTTGGTTTGAGAGAAGGTGGAGGGGCTGTGTGACTCAGTGGTAGAGCATCTGCTTGGCATGCAGAGGGTCCCAGGTTCAATTCCTTTCGTCTCCAGTTAAAAGGATCAGGTAGGAGGTGTTGTGAAAGACCTCAGCCTAAGACCCTGGAGAGCTGCTGCCAGTCTGAGTAGGCAGATACTGACTGCGATGGACTGATGGTCTGATGGAGGATAAGGCAGCTTCATCTGGTCATACATGGGGGATGGTTTTAGACGGTAGTCTGGGACCTGGTTTTGACTCGGAGGGGGTGGACCAGATTTGAATCAGGATGTGTGTGATTTAAAAACGACGGCAAAGAATCTTTGTGCGCAACCTCACTTGTAAGGGAAATGTGCACGTTTCATATACAGGTGGACACATTCTGGAAAGGGGAGGGGAGGGAGATGAGTGCGTGCTTTTCCACTCACAAGGACCCCAGCTTTGCACTTGGTGAACTGAATGCTAAACTGGAACGGGGGAGATGGGGCCGTGGTTCAGTGGAAGGGCCTATGCTTTGCAGGCAGAAGGTCCCAGGTTCAATCCCCATTAAAAGGACCAGGTAGCAGGTGCAGTGAAAGGCCTCCACAGGAGACCCTGGAGAGCCACCCCCTGCCAGTCTGAGTAGACAATACTGACCATGATGGACCAGGAGTCTGGTTCAGTATATGGCAGCTTCACGTGTTCATTCCCACAGTCATCCCAAGCCTCAGGAAAACTTCTAGTACTTCCAAAGGTGGGTTTGAAGAGGGGCAGGGAGCCAGGGCGGTGTAGTGGTTAAGAGCAGCGAACTGTAATCTGGAGAACCGGGTTTGATTCCCCCTTCCTCCTCCACATGAAACCAGTTGGGTGACCTTGGGTTAGTCACAGTTTTCTCAGAACTCTCTCAGCCCCACCTACCTCACAGGGTGTCTGTTGTGGGGAGAGGAAGAGAAGGCGATTGTCAGCCACTCTGAGACTCCTTTGGGTAGTGAAAAGCAGGGTATAAAAACCAACTCTTCCTCTTAAGCACAAAATTTGAATCCTCCCCCCCCAGCTCTGAATACGATCTTGCCAGAACAGAATGCGTCTCCGTTGACTTGGAAACCACCTCATTTTGGGGATCCTGCTTATGGGTTTTCTTTCTTTTGCAATTAGGGCTCAAAAGGGTCACGGGAGGATTCAACTCAAAGAACAAATGCGACGCCCGGACCTACTCGTACATGCTGCCGACTTTTGCCTTCGCCCACAAAGACCATGACCCTCAGGACGAGACGTACCGCCTGAGCCCGGAGACCCTGGAGACCGTCAACAGGCTTCTGGCTTGCTACAAGGGGACTCACAACTTCCACAACTTCACCTCTCAGAAGGGGCCCAAAGACCCCAGCGCCAAACGCTACATCATGGAGATGTACTGCGAGGAGCCCTTTGTGAGGGACGGCGTTGAGCTGGCGGTCGTCAAGGTGAAGGGCCAGAGCTTCATGATGCATCAGATCCGGAAGATGATCGGGCTGGTGATCGCCATCGTCAAGGGCTACGCCTCCGAGGCCATCATGGAGCGGAGCTGGGGAGAGGAGAAAGTGGACGTCCCCAAAGCGCCGGGCTTGGGTCTGGTTTTGGAGCGGGTCCACTTTGAAAAGTACAACAGGCGGTTTGGGAACGACGGTCTCCACGAGGCCCTGGAGTGGGCCGACGAGGAAGGGACGATCGCGGCTTTCAAAGAGGAGTTTATCTACCCCACTATTGTAAGTACGGAGAAGGAAGAGAAGTCCATGGTGAGCTGGCTCGAGACCCTCTCCAACCACGACTTCAGTTCCACTGCCTCGAGGACGCAGGTGGACAACCAAGAGCCAAAGGTAATGGAGGGGAAACGGCCTCTGCTGAAGTCGCGGACAGGTCTCAGGCTTGCTGCGGTCTTGGTCTAACCTGCTCAATTTCAGTCACTTTTTTTTAAAAATGTTGATAAGAAATTTGTATAAACATTAATTCATTATATCACAGCATAGTATAAAAGCTGTAACAGATAATGTCCGATAAGAAAAAAATTCAGTACAGGGCCTAACAGGGCGTTACCAGACAAACTGGAATCTCCAATTGTGTTCATGATCGGAATTATTTCCTCAAATTGAACCGTACGGGAAAGTGATGTGTAGATGACTAAACGTATCTCATGTTCCCTCTAAGCTGTGGAGTCTTGTGAGCGGAAATCCTACTTTGTGAGCTACGGGCATTAAAGTTGTGAGCGAGCCATTTGGTTGCTGCGTAAATTAGTTTGCTTTGAGGCCATCCTTCCTGAGCGAGAGCAAAAATCTGTGACCTGGAGGCTAAAAAACTGTGAGCTAGCTCACACCAACTCAGCTTAGAGGGAACACTGATCTCGTTAAAATAATCCATGAAGAATGTTCTGTCCCTCTTCAGAAATACACACAGTGCTGTGCAGAGTAATCAGAAGAGAGGTCCTTTCTCTGAGCAGTTCATAGTCTAAAAAATTCACAAGGTAATACTATAGAGAGGGGAGGAACGGAGGAGGGTAAAAGAACAAAATGATCTCTGAGACTTTGAAGAGCTGCCATTGGTCAGCATGGGGGGGGATGGCTTGATGGGGGCTGATTTATGGCATGAGGGGCCGTGGCTTATCAGTAGAGCTTCTGCTTGGCACACAGAGGGTGCGTGCAGACCAGTTGGAACCGGTGCAGTTTATGCCAGCTGAAACGCGATCACACCTCCTGTCTGCGGAGCCCATCACTGTATACTCGTTCACACACAGCGGGCATCGGCGGTTTGGTTTGGTTTGCACATGTGCATAGGCAGCCATCCACAGAATGGCGATCTTCACGCATGCGCAGAACACCCCGTCTTACCTTTAAAGTTTAAAGGTAAGGACTTGCCTTTAAAGTTTAAAGAGCAAAGTGGCCTCCCTGAGGTCCCGAACTCTTCTAAAAGTTAAACTAAGGACCTTTTCTTTTTTCTTTTTAAACAAACACCGGGGCGAAGCTTTGCCCAAGCGCATATCGCCGAACTTAAAAAAAAAAGGTCGGCAAAAATCGGACGCCTCGGGCTTCCGAACGGAAGTGACTCTACAACGTCGGAGAGCGATCAGAGGGGGGGTAAAGCGATTACAACCGTTGCACTCAGGATACCACCACTTGGGGACCTAGTGGCAGAATGCAACGGTGTAAAGCTCTTTGCAACGGTTAGGGACAGAAGGCAGATGTTCGCTGTGTGAACGCCGGTAAGTACACCGATTCCAACCGGCACCTATACCGTTGCAAATGCCCCGTCTGAACGCACCCAGAAGGCCCCAGGTTCAATCCCCGGCATCTGCAGTTAAAAAGGACCAGGCAGCAGGTGATGTGAGAGACCTCCACCTGAGACCCTGGAGAGCTGCTGCCAGTCTGAGCAGACAGTCCTGACCTTGACGGACCGAGGGTCTGATTCGGTATCAGGCAGCTTTGTGTGCGTTTGTGCGACTTGTTTCCAAAACGACTGATGGACAGTTTGTTCCTTGCCTTTTCAGAACTGCGACCCCGAAGGCAGCGATGGATGCGGAGATGACTCTGACTGAACGGGAACCCGTTTCGGAGCGCGGTGTGTAGTGGGCTGCCCAGATCCCAGCCAATGGTTAGAAGCCTGACCTCTTCCAAGCGGCACTCTTCAGCCGTTTCTTCGATGAATGTAACTGGCCAAACCAGGGAAGAAGAGAGATGTGGGACTATAAACCGATTGCCTGGCTCCCACCTCTGTGGGCCGGAGTGTATGGAGCATTCCTTCAGACTCCGCAGAAGACTGCTTTTAACGTCAGATGGATTATGTCATTTTACTACCTTAAATATACAGGAGAAAATTATTAAGCTGCGTCGGACTGTGAGGGATACACGTTTTTATTATTTCCCCTTTTTATTTTTCAAGGCCAAAGTCTCACTCTCTGTGGGCGCTGTTTCTTTTCTGACTGGACTTTATTCCACAATGAATATCAAGTGTTTTTGTTACGGCTTCCCAGACACAAATCCTCTGCTGGAACCCCAGATTCTGAGTGTGGGACAGCCAACCTCTTACTTCTACTGACTTAAATTGTACGATTACAGGGATTTTTAAACTCAATATTCTCTGTTCTTTTTTTTTTCTAGAAAAAAAATAAATAAAAGCTGCTTATTCCAAGATATAGGAGAATACAAAATGCTTCCATGTTTCTCTGTATGTTGAATACTTTAGAGGGAGAGCTCTGGATAAGAACATAAGAAGAGCCCTGCAGGATCAAACCATTCTTTCCATCTGTTCCAGCATCCTGTCTTACACAAGCTTTCTATGCATGGCAATAGAGATCCTGTGGATCTCTGTAACATTGAGGGACATTTCATAATAAGCAATACTGTGGGGGGAGGTTTTGTATCAAAGTGAAAAGCAATACATTCTCGGTATCATGTTGGTTTTTAAGGCGCTACTGGGCTCTGAAGATATTCCCCAGTTTCTGATGCTGTTTCCCTTCTTCAAGATTTATTTTGTCCGCATGCTCCGTTGGGTATGGAAATCTGATCCCAGTTACGGGCAAGAGGTGTCAGTGGCTGCTACTGACAATGCTCTGTTGCATGTGAGCATGGTCAGTCACCAAAATCTGAGGAATGTAGACGCATGAAGCGGCCATATTCCGAATCGGAACCTTGGTCCATCAAGGTCAGAATCATCTACTCAGACTGTCAGTGGGTCTCAGGTGGAGGTCTTCCACATCACAGACTACAACCTGACCCTTTGTAACTGGAGATGCCAGGGCTTGAACCAGGGACCTTCCAAAGGCCAAGCTGATGCTCTGCCTCTGAGCCATGGTCCCTCCCCCAGTGTACATTTCTGCTGCTGCACTGGTTGCCAATGTGGGGACGGGATGCAGCTTGCACTTTGCCACCTGATCTTTGTGGCGTGTCGGAACTCTACTGAGAGGAGGTGTGCCAGTCAAGGAAGCCTCTTGCCCAACAATAGGCCAGTGTGGAGGGATTCGAGATCTCTTGCACGGGACTTAGCCTTGGCGTATGTGTCTTTGCCTAGGCATTGAAGCATACTAGACATATACCAGGGTGCTGGAATTGCAGGGATGTGGACACGGTCCAAGGGGTGGGTGGGTTGTTTTTTTTTTTGAGAGGGTGGAAGACTGGTAATAAATGGTAAATTTTCAGAGTCTAGGTGAGGTGTAGTGGTTAGGAGCGTGGACTCGTAATCTGGGAGAACTGGGTTTGATTCCCCACTCCTCCACATGCAGCTGCTGCCTTGACCTTGGGTCAGTCACAAGGTCTCTCAGAGCTGCCCTCTCAAGAGCTGTCCTCGAAAGAACTCTCTCAGCCCCACCTACCTCACAAGGGTGTCTGTTGTGGGGAGGGGAAGGGAAAGGAGATTGTAAGCCGCTCTGAGACTCCACTTCTTAGGGTAGTGAAGGGCGGGGTATAAATCCAGTCTCTTCTTCTGCAGTCCCATTTATATCACTCCATAACTATATATTCCCTTTCAAAGCATTACTAGTACACCCCAGTGTCATTATAAGAACATAAGTAAAGCCCTGCTGGATCAGAACAGTGGTCCATCTAGTCCAACATCCTGTATCACACAGTAGCCAACCAGTTCCTCTGGAGGACCAGTGACAGGGTACAGAGGCCGTGGTAGGGTTGCAAAGTTGCAGTGGGGGATTTTATGTCTTCACAGAATCCGTGCCGCGGGGATGGCAAGACGTGTTGCACCCGCCGTTGCCAGGATTTGACACTACGCATTGCTCTGGCAACGGGGCTCCAAACAGCCTGGCGATGGCGGTGCAACGCGTCTTGCCGTCCCCACGGCATGGATTCTGCAAAGACATGCGGATTCCCCGCCCCGATTTGGTGAGATTTGGTAAGCCTAGGCCATGGCCTTCCCCTGATGTTGCCTCCTGGCAATGGTCTCTGAATGTTGAAGTTCCCTTTAATCACCGTGGCTAGTAGCCACTGATAGACCTATCCTCTATGAGTCTGTCTAATCCCCTTCTAAAGCTGTCTATGTGTCACCCCAAGAGGTGGTCTCCTAATTAGTTGGGGAAATTAGTTTTAAAGGAGACAAACCAAGAGGGGGTTACTGGGATTCTCCACCAATGTTTACGGGGATTTTTCCCTTAAGAGAACTCTTACTTCTTTCAGCTACCCCAGAAAAAAGCCTGAAGTTACCGATTCGTCCAAACACGCCCCTGGAAGCGGAAGATACAGTGGACGACCAGGATATGCCAGAATAAACAGATTTTAAAAGGGACCCTCTTTTTTATGTCAAGGAGAGTTAAAACACGTATTGTTATTGTTATATGGTCCCTATTGGAGTTAAAGTATATTAATATTATCTGCCTTTGTTGATAAGTAGTCGGGGTAGGGGAGGGGGGGGAGTGAGCTCGCTGGCTCCAGTTGAATAGGACGTGTCTGGAGGCTGACCGGGAGAACGAGGAGGGGAGGTTGGTCGTTTTATTTCCAGCACACTCAAGCTTAACTGATTTTTTATAAGGTGCTTGGGTACTCTGATTTATAGGTGTGGTGTTTAAACTGGGCACTTCAGAGTGTTTATTCCAATTAATTTGACAACAGTATTCGATTTGACTATTTATTTATTTATTTAGTAATTGAGAGATTAATTCATTGTTACAGGGGGGAAGGGGGTGGGGGGAGTTTCTGAGTCATTAATTATCTTAGTAGTTAGAAATCTGTATATATTATCTGACAGAGTTTTTTTGCTGATCTTAGTACTTACTTGATAGGACACCATACAGCAGCATAAGCAGTAGCATAAGTTGGATCTTAAAGGTCTGACACAGGTATTCGTGTATACAGCAGGACCCAATAAGAAAGCTTTACATATTTTAGCTCTAGTTTGTAATTAAGAGTGGAAGGAGACAGAGCTTGCACTAACAAGTGGGGAGGTTATACCTTCAGTTACTTTTTAATTAAAAAGTCTGCTCCTGGCAGGCGGTACAGGATAATAGTTTCCAGATTAGTGGCTGAGGTGGTATTGGTTTGTTTTTTTTTGGGGGGGGGTGTGCAGTAGTTACAGTCAGCCATGAAGATAACTTCGGTCAACATTAGAGGTCTGAACAATGTTATCAAGAGGAAGAGGTTTTTGCAGCACATCAAACGCACAAGGCCGGACATATTATTTATTCAAGAAACTCATCTGCACTCTGTGAGTGAACCTATTTTAAAATGTAATGTTTATCCCACTTAATTACAAGCCCCGGGCTCAAGCAAGTCTAGAGGTGTAGCAATTTTACTATCCAAGAACTTAAATTTCGATGTTAAAAGTACAATAAAGGACCCGGTGGGGAGGTTTATATTTGTGAAAGGTTTGATGGAGGGAAAGATTTTTACTCTGGCATCGATTTATGCCCCAAATAAAACTCAAATACCTTTTTTAGAGGCGGTATTTACTGAGCTCACACACTTTCAGGAGGGGGAGCTCATAATAGGAGGGGACTTGAACTGTACGGCCAATGCTAGGCTGGACAGAACTTGGTCTACCATCAACAAAGCACGGAATGCGCCAAATAATAGCAGACTAGAACAACTTTTTTCAAAGTATCGCCTGTGCGATGTCTGGAGATCGCTTAATCCAACGGAAAGAAATTATACCTACTTTTCTCCTAGACATTCGATTTTTACAAGGATTGATTATATTCTCATCTCACAAACATTATTACACTCAGTTGTTTCTTTAGACATCGGAAGCAAATATCTCACGGACCACTCCTGGTTGGAGGGAAGAATAGACATCAAAACAGAAAAAGGCTTAGACAAGAAATGGTCATTGGATAGCAGAATTTTATTGAACACGCGAGTGAGAGATAAAATCGAAACGGACTTAAAAAATTTCTTCGCAGAAAATATCACTCCGGGAATTTCTGCAGCTCTGGTCTGGGATGCAATGAAGGCAGTGATCAGAGGCACGCTGATAGTTGAAACGTCTAGATTGCGTAAGGAGAAGGAGAAAGTGGTGAATGAAACAAATAACCGCATCAAGTCTTTAGAAGAGAAACATAGGAAGACAGGCAGTAATAGAATATATCAGGAGCTACAAGCAGAACGGAAGTTATTAGAGGATTTAGAACTTACACAGATACAGAAAAATTTAGTTTATATGAAACAGAGATTCTGGCAAAAATCATCAAAGAACATTAGCATCTTGGCCTGGAGAGTGAAAGATAAAAGTAAAGCTTCAAATGTAAGCGCATTGAAAAACAACCAGGGTGTATTAAAGTTTGCAGGGAAGGAGTTAGCGGACATCTTTGCGGACTATTATAAAGATCTATACGAGTCAAGAAATCCAAGTCGGGAGGCTACTAAGGAGTACCTTAATTCCCTGAACTCACTACCAAAGATTAGTGAGGAGCATAGGGATCTGATGGAGGAAGAAATATCAGCTCAAGAAATTATGGAGGTTATTAAGAACATGAAAAATAACAAGGCCACAGGACTGGATGGTCTTCCAGCAGAATTTTATAAAGCTTTCCGCACAGTCCTAGTTAAGCATCTGGTGGTCACCTGCAACGAAATAATGAGGACAGGGCGGATGCCGTGCTCCTGGTCTGAATCTACAATTATTGTAATACCCAAAGACGGAAAAGATCCAACACTGCCAGCTTCTTTTCGGCCAATATCTTTGCTCAACCATGACAATAAGATATTTACAACAGTCATTGCCAACAGATTTAAAAAATTCATCACGGAATACATTAAACCAGATCAAACAGGCTTCATCCCAAATAGACAACTGACGGATAATATTCGAAGAACGATAGATATAATCTTACATGAGAAAAATAGAAAGGGGGACTCGACTATTTTAGCAATAGACTTCGAGAAAGCCTTTGATTCTCTAGAAACAACTTACATGAGGGATTTGTTTAAGAAGATGGAGTTTGGGGAGAAATTTTTAAGAGTGCTACAAGCTCTATACACGGAAAATAAAGCTAAAGTGAGGGTTAATGGCAGAGATTCCTATTTCTTCCATCTGACGAGAGGAACGAGACAAGGGTGCCCGTTATCCCCCCTGATATTCGCTATGGCAATGGAACCATTAGCTGAAGAGCTTAGAAGCAACACGCGGTTTAAGGGAATAGAAATAAATGGGACAATACATAAAATAAATCTTTATGCGGATGACATGACACTCTATATTTCTGATACTGAGCAATCCTTGAACGTCATACAACAGATGCTGTCTTCTTTTGGGAATATCTCGGGACTGCAAGTCAACTTTTCAAAATCGGAATTGTATCCTATACAGTTAGACCAGACGTCGATGGCGCGATTGCAGTTGGTATTTCCATATAAATGGGTCACAGATAGTTGGAGACATCTGGGAGTGCATTTACCTCTGGATCCAAAACACCTGTTTAAAAAGAATTATCAACCCTTAGTTGCAAACATTAAGACTGAACTGAATAAATGGGAATCTTTGAGTCCATCGTTAGCGGACAGGCTTCATATAGTGAAAAGCTTCATTCTTCCGAAATTCCTATTCCTTTTTAGGGCGCTCCCTTTATTCATAACAAGGAAGGACTTTAATACTTGGCAAAGCTTTCTGACGCGATTCCTTTGGAGTGGTAGGAAATCAAGACTGAATCGGAATGTGTTACACAGACCAGCATGCCGGGGGGGATTGGATTTTCCACTCCTTTCTTCTTACTACCAGGCGTCTATCTTGTCTCATATAGCTAAAATGTTACACATAGATCATAACAATCCGTGGATGCTGATAGAGTCTGAATATTCTAAGCCATACAGTTTACAAGAGATTTTCTGGACATCGCGGGCGTGCAGACCAAAAGCTATAAATCACAATGCTCTCCTCGCAAACTCGCTTAAGATTTGGGATCAAAGAAAAAGACTCCTTTCCCCGGATATTTCAGTGCTATCGACATACACACAACAACACTGGTTTCCGCAGGGTATGGTTCCTGCTGCTTTTGAGCAATGGAGGTTGGCGGGTTTAGGGCGACTCTGTGACCTGGTGATGAAAGACAAGATGCAAGATAAAATATTTTTTGATCAGAAGATGAATGGCCAGACCCCTTGGTACCAATACCTACAATTAAGAGACTTAATTGAGCAACTCGCGGAGTCAGGACTTTTTCAAAGGGGAGTGACAGATTTGGAAAAGGTAATTTTGAGGTCTGCAAGCTCGCCAAAGGGGGTGCTTTCCAGAATATATAAAATTTTGATAAAAGAAGATAGTGCAAATAAATTAGCTTACCAAAACAGATGGGAAGAAGATCTTAACCTAACCCTTCAAGATTCAGATTGGGCGGACATCTGGGCCTCTCCAGCGAATAAATCCTCTGTGTACAACGTTCGTCTTCAGTTCTTCAAAATAACATCTCGCTGGTACTTAACTCCACTACAGTTGCATAAAATTAAGCCGTCAATAAGCAACACTTGTTGGAAACGGTGCGGACAGATAGGGACTTACCTCCATTGCTGGTGGGGCTGTCAAGGAATTCAGAATTTTTGGAGAGCCGTGGTGTCACAGATAAATGAGATTACTAGGCAAGCATTACCATGTACCCCGGAAGTGGTGCTGCTAAATATATGGGATGCTGCGATGACAGGAGGCAGCAGAGACCTCATTGCAACGTTACTTGCCGCAGCCAGGTTGACAATTGCTGCGGCTTGGAAATCCCCCTCTCAACCCACTATTGCAGTTTGGCGAGAGAAAGTTTGGGACCAGTTTATAATGGCAAAAATAACAGACTCCCTGAAGAGAGCTAATAACTGTAACACACCAACCTATACCAAATTTGTTAGAGTTTGGGCTCCCGTGCTAGACTATATGATAACAAATGATTTACTCCCGGCTAAGCAGATCTATCATAAGTGGTTGTATTTATAGGGGAAAGCGGATAAATTTAAGAATTGTCAAACGTACGGTATCCCGATGGTGCTGTAGGGTGTCGGAATGTCATTAAATTGTAAGTAAGAATTTCATGATGCTATGTGTAGAATTGTAGAAGTATTAAGTTCTGTCTTAGGTTACTCTTTTACAAAACCAATAAAAAGATTATGGAAAAAAAAAAAAATCAAGCCTGAATGCTCCTTAGAAGCTAAAATGCCAAAACGGAGGCTATCATACTTGGGCAACATGTGAAAGCTTAGACCCAGAATCAATAGTACCTCTAAGCTGTGGAGTCTTGTGAGCAAAAATTCTACTTTGTGAGCTACTGCCATTAAAGTTGTGAGTGAGCGATTGGGCTACTGCAGAAATTAGTTGCTCTGGAGCCCCATCCTTCCTGAGCCAAGACAAAAATGTGTGAGGTGGAGACTACAAAACTGTGAGCTAGCTCACACTAACTCAGCTTAGAGGGAACACTGCCCAGAATAAAGTTTTTTTGGTCTCAAAGGTGCCACTGGACTCAGAACTTGCTTCAGAAGAAAGTAGATTCCTTTGAAATGTGGTGCTGGAGGAGAGTTTTATGGATCCTGTGGACCGCCAAAAAACGTTCCCCAAACCCGAAACCAGTGGCTTCTAGATCAAACCAAGCCTGAACGCTCCCTAGAAGCTAAAATGCCAAAACTGAGGCTATCATTCTTGGGCAACATGATGAAAAGACAATAAAGATAGGAAAACAGATTCAGGTCTGAAGCAATAGAATAACAGAATTGGCCTTCAGTTCTAAGGAGTAACACTAGAACGAAGTTTGAGTCCCGTGGCACCTTTAAGACCAACAAAGTTTTATTTAAGGTATGAGTTTTTGGGTGCATGGCACACGTCTTCAGATACAGTGAAACAAAGTCAGTAACCAGTCATCCGCTATGTATACGTGATGGTTGGTGACTCAGTTTCAGTGTATCTGAAGACGTGTGCATGCTCATGAAAGCTTATACCCAGAAGAAAGCTTGGTTGGTCTTAAAGGGGCTGCTGGACTCAGACTTTGTTCTAATGCTGGGAAAAGCGAAAGGCAGCAGGAAAAGAGGGAGACCAGCGTGAGATGGATGGACTCAGTCAAGGAAGCCACGAGGTCCCTCAGTTCGCAAGACCTGACCAAGGCTGTTAACCGCCTTTAAGAAAATCCGAAGGAATGGCTGCTGGCCAGAGAGCTTCACGTCCCACCTGGAGATCGGCAACCACGTGTGAAACGCCTGTTCCGATTAACTGTGGTTCATGAACCTGCTTCAAACCGTGGTTTCAGATCCTGGTTTGATGCAGAGTTACTGGGATGGTCAATGTTTGGACAGTCATGATAGCAATAATTTAATTAAACCGTGGTTTTTGCATTCAAGGTATGAGCTTTTGTGCACACGCACACTTTTTCAAATACATTGGAATGGTGTGTAAGGTTACACACCATTGGAAAAAGTGTGCGTGTGCACAAAAGCTCACACCTTGAATAAACTTTTGTTGGTCTTAAAGGGGCCACTGGACTCAAAATTTAGTCTACTGCTTTAGACCAACACGGCTGACCCCCTGGATCTATCTTCATGGCTTTGCATGACATCAGAACTGTATGTAGATGTATACAGTATAATATGTAGTCCAGAGTGAGTTGTGTGTCTGTAAAGCCAGTTTGGTGTAGTGGTTAAGTGTGCGGACTCTAATCTGGGAGTACCGGGTTTGATTCCCCACTCCTCCACTTTGCAGCTGCTGGATGACCTTGGGCAAGCCATACTGTGGTCAGAGCTGTACTTGAAAAAGAGCAGTTTCTGTCAGAGCTTTCTCAGCCCCGCCTACCTCACCTGGTGTCTGTTGTGGGGAGGGGAAAGGCATTTGTAGTGAAGGGCGGGGTATAAATCTCTTCTTCCTCTTCCTCGCCGTCAAGTCGCAGCCACCTTATGGTGACCCTAGCAAGGGGCTTTCAAGGTAAGTGGGAATTAGAGGAGGTGTGCCATGGCCGTCCTCTGCAAGAGTGACTTGTTACAAGCCTTAATTTCCTCAGCCTTACTCCAGGAGCACTCTGACTGGTAGTGTGCCTTGGCATTGCCTGAGGAGATATGAAAATCCTGCTCACATCCCTCCCCACTAGGAGCCTTGGTTTCCTTTGGGGCCTGCAATTTTGAGCAAACATATTTCAAATGCGGAGTTTTGCTTCTGGCTCTCAATGTCTTTCTCCCGTTAGGGGATACAGGAAGTTAACCTGTGTGCTTCTAAAAATTAGCGAGCTTCCTTTCCAGCAGCTTGCATTAATTTTAAGATGTGTATTGGCAAAATAGGAGGCAAAACAGCAAGACTGGAGGTGCAGAAAGGCCACAGGAATCTGGGCAAGCAGTGAGACAGAGGGTGGAGTTTTGCTCTCGGATTGTTTTTATGAGCTCTTAAGGTCAAAAAATCTGTAACTTGTTGAATGCCTCTATCAGACTAGAACATTTTAGTTCAAGGTAGCTTACGTGACTTTTCTCAGCTTTTATCCTCACAACTCTGTAAGATAGGTTAGGCTGAGTGTGTGTGCCTGGCCCAAAGTCACCCAGCGAGCTTCCACGAGAGAGTGAAGGTCTGAACCTCCAGTTTGCTAGTTTGACCTCTGACCACTACACCACACCACCCTCACCCTGTAATGGTATGGCAGGAACTCTGTCAGAGCTTGTTCTCCCTCCATATTGGCTCCCAGTGAGTTTGTACACTGGAACACACACATGATTACTTTGATAGCCACCTAATGGTTATGTTAGATCCTTACAGCTCTTTCTCACTCCTGATAGTCTGGTAACATGCTGAGGTACAAAATACATGCATTTAAGAGCGGAACGTGGTAAAAGATGTGGTATTCATGATCGGAGGCACAAGCCTTGTGTAATTGTTCTCACTGTTAAGCGGTGAACACTGCAGGACACCTGGGGCATTCTAGTGCATTTCTTGGAAGTCCGATTGGGGAGAAAAACGGCCTTCAGTGGATCTGCTGCTTTTGGTGATGAGCTGAATTATATATAGAAAAGTTTCTTCCAATAGGTCGAGTGACCAGTCATCCATCAGCCAGTGCATGTCTCTGCCCCACCCACCCCCTTATGGATGTGACTCTGGTGCTATACAGCTAGAATACATTTTTGCAGCCTTGCATGTTTTAGCTCTTGCCTCTTGTGAGTGGACGTCATGGAGTGCCCACGGGTTCTTGTATTGTGAGAAAGGGAGAAAAGTACCTCTTTCTCTACCTGCTCTTTCCCATGCATAATCTTATAAACCTCAATCATGTCACCCCTCAGTCGTCGTTTCTCCAAGCTAAAGAGCCCTAAGCGCCTTAACGAACTTGGACTCTTTATTTACATTATTCAGAGTCCGCCTTTCTCACAGATACTGGTCACACAGCGTAAGTCAAATGCAATCAACAGAGTGGGACGTCCAATAAACAAAGCAATGTGGTTTGGATGGCTAAAATGTGGGAACAAGCAGAAGTTTGAAAAAAGAGCTGAGACAAAGCCTAAGTATTCGCCCTCCCCTGCTATCGCAGGCCTCAGGGCAAGTAACAACATATTTATAAGACATAATAAAACATATTAATATGGCACATTAAAGAAAACGTACATTACGAAGTAAGGTCATTTTTAATGCCCTGTATAATTTCGATCGATTTAATAAATGTACACTCCACACTGTCGTGTTTGTTTTCTAGCTGCTTGAACAATACCTTGGTGTTTCTGCCGGAGATGGAGCTTAGACAGGATCTCAGCAAGTCCAAACTCAGATCCAGGTACGCAGGTATGCAGAATTCAGCGATCCCTGAAGACGTCGCCATGAAATGTTGTGCACAAAGACAAGATCTTCAGGACTGAAATGGTTCACAACTTTGGGTGAACCAGGCTGTGAGCCCAAAACCACTCACTTGGGAAGGAACAGCAGTGATGAAATATCTGTCTATGACTTTGTTTGACCATAACCACTCTGAAATGTGGGCTGGATCCAGAGGTCCCGTTCTGGGAAGAGGGGAGCTGTCCTCTGGTGCAAGGAGGAGACTCACAAGTGGAATCCATTAGAGGAAGGCTCCTTACCCCAGGCCTAGATAGCCTGGGCTAATCTGATCTCAGAAGCAAAACTGGGTCAGCCCTGTTAGTCCTCGGATGTCGGGCCTCTGGGGAAATCCAGGGTAGAAGCAGGCAATGGGAAACCAACTCTGTTTCCTCTTGTCTTGAAAACTCTGTGGAGTCACCATAAGTTGGCTGTGACTTGACGGCACTTCCCACCACACCACCTTACCTTCTGGCCCCGCTGGTGGACCTCCTGATGGCTCCTGGGTTTTGGCCACTGTGTGACACAGAGTGTTGGATTGAAAGGGCCATTGGCCTGATCCAACATGGCTTCTCTTATGTTCTTACCCCAGAGCAAGGTTTCACCATCAGTGGGACAGGACAGGACCTTTGGATCCAATATTCCAAAACTGCAATGGGTGTAAAATTCAGCAGCTAGTCCAAAATTTTGGCAATGGTGGAATCGTTCCACCCATGGAACTCTGCTCCATATGTTTATCCAGCTGTTTCTACTTAAAAAGGCATGAGGAGGGGAGTAAATTTTGTTGGCACTGGAAGCTGTTTTGATGCTGCCATTTTTTAAAAAGGCTGTGCTGTGTTAATATCCGCTGCCACTTTTGAATTGTACTTTTTGAAACTCCTTGAACATTTAGGGAGGCAAGGCAGTCCCATTCTGTCTTGGAGGTAACTTTTTCATAACAAAGCCTCAGTTTAGTCTACAAATATACCTGTTGTATTTGTAAGCAAAATAGGCTGGAATAAATGTTTGCGTATTTTATTATTTATGTATTTATGCATTTATGCTATTGAAAAAAGTGACTTGGTGATACCTGGTTTAATAATAAAGCAACTTACTTTGTTTTAATGGTACAGTCTCATAACTTTTTATCGAACCTTCATTAGTTTTCTAAAACACTCTCCTCAGTCTATTTTTGATAAGCAAATGATACTAAGGCATTTCTTTTCATATGAAACTAAACTAGGGTTACCAGGTTTTGAAAAGCAAAATAGAGGACATATTTCCCATCTGACTACTCAAACAAGTGATCACTATGGCAAATCTCATTCCAAATGCCCCCTACATTGTAAGCTGTGACAGTTGCTACTAACTAGGAATATTCCCAACCTTCCAACCCAAAAAAGGGGTCATTTTCATCAGTTTTTTAAAAAAAGAGCCCCAAGGGGACAGACACAAAAAAAGACGACAGGTCCCCTAAAAAGAGGACATCTGGTAACCATAACTGATTCTGTGGTTGTTGTGTCTCCCTGTCAAAAATACACCCACAACATTCCCACCTCCCCTTTTGGTTAACTTTCATGGGCAACTTAAATAGACATTAAGTTTCAGAGGGTAGCTGTATTTGTCTGAAGCAGAACAGTTGGATTCGAGTCCAATAGCAGCTGAAAGCTTGTACCTTTAAACTCTTGTTGATTTCTAAGGTGCTACTAGACTGGAATCTGTTAAACAGGCATTGTGCCTTAAAAATTTTTGTTTGTTTTTTAAAAGTAGAAATCAACCTCTACCATGTTTCCTTTAAAATGAAATCATACTAGGGCTTTCCTGTAAGCATTCATTTTCCTTTAGCTCTAATAATGCCCCGCATCTTCATTTCTGGCGAGAATTGTTACCGAAACATGCTCCAGCCAGTGTTTTCTCTAAGCGAAGTTAGTGTGAGCTGGCTCACAGTTTTTTAGCCTCTGGCTGACAGATTTTTGTCTTAGCTCAGGAAGTATGGCTCTAGAGCAAACGAATGTGTGCAGTAGCCCCATCACTCACTCACAACTTTAATGCCAGTAGCTCACAAACCAGAATTTTTGCTCACGGGACTCCTGCTGCAAAAGTTCTGTGTGAACTAGCAGAACTACAAGATCAAGAAGTAGGAGATGGCACCACCTCTGTGGCAATTATTGCTGCAGAACTACTGAAAAATGCAGATGAATTGGTGAAGCAGAAAATTCATCCTACTTCCATCATTAGTGGATATCGTCTTGCTTGCAAGGAAGCAGTTCGTTACATCAATGAAAATCGGCTCCAAACGTGTCGTGTAAAGTTTAAAACGTGCTACAAAACGTGAACACTGTTAATCGAGAGGCCTGCACTTCAATTGAAAAAACAATCTAACTTTACAGAGGGCTGTCTTTGATGGAGAAACACAAGCGCGGCCCTTCCGCGATCATCCAGAGAGCAAAAGCCGCGATTCACAACCGGATTCTACCCCTATTTAAATCTAGCTTCACCACAAGCACGCTTAAGCGCCTCCCCACTCCGCATGCGCAGTAGGATAAACGAGGCTGCCCGAGACAACCCCTTTCCCTTTTTTTGTATAAACGCGGACGGGGGGGGGGGGGAAGCTCGCGACGTTGT
>NW_015164258.1:286240-302428 GCF_001447785.1 Gekko japonicus
CCGCACCCCCCCGGGTTACGGAAGAGTTAACGGCGGCCGGAGAGGGACAAGAAGGGCCGCGGCCGTTCCGAACTCTGTCTTGGTCGGGGGGACTTGGAAGGCGAAAGGAACGCAGGGGGAGAGCCGAGTCGGGCTGGTGTAGTGGTTAGAGTGTCGGGCTCGGCTCAGGAAGGACCGAGTTCGAGTCTCTCCACTCTGCTCTTAAAATCGCTGGGTGGTCTTGGGCCGTCCCCTGTCGCCGTAACTCCTCACACGGGGTTGTTACGGAGATAGAATAGGGACCAGGGAGAGCCATGCAGGACGACACCCTGCATGGTATATATGACGGATGCAGCAGGGTGGGTGGGAAAGGGTCTTTCCCATCAGATGCGCTGGTTCCCTAATTGTGCAACTAAATGTTAATCTTGAGGAGCTCTCATCAGTATTCTGAATGTTAATATGGTATAAAAATGATGCCAAATAAAGAATTTAAGATTTTTTTAAAAAGCTATTTTTAAAAAATGCACCGGTTCACGAAACCTTTTGTGTCACAATAAGTTAGGTGTTGAGTTCGTTATCTTGGCTGCAGAAGGCGGCTAGCCCTCTAGAATCCCTATCAAAGGGCTGTTCAGTGTGGCCTTAACTGACCTCGCAGGGCTGTTGTGCGGATAAAATGGCAGGGAGAGTCATTTAGGCGACCCCTGAGCTCAGAGCAGGGTTAAAGACGTGGTTGATGTGATAAAAAAAAATTCTTCATCAGATTGTGCTGGCTCACAAAGGCTCTTGAGCCACAATTGTCTTTAAAGCACTGAGAGTCTTTAGTTGGTTATTTTGGCTAGCCCTCTAGAATCTACTTGACAGGGTTGTTGTGAACTTAAAATAGGGAAAGGGGAAGATTCTCAATGTTAATATGGTATAAAAATGATGCTTTTTAAAAAATGCACCGGTTTTTTAAACCTTTTGTGTCACAATAAGTTAGGTGTTGAGTTCGTTATCTTGGCTGCAGAAGGCGGCTAGCCCTCTAGAATCCCTATCAAAGGGCTGTTCAGTGTGGCCTTAACTGACCTCGCAGGGCTGTTGTGCGGATAAAATGGCAGGGAGAGTCATTTAGGCGACCCCTGAGCTCAGAGCAGGGTTAAAGACGTGGTTGATGTGATAAAAAAAAATTCTTCATCAGATTGTGCTGGCTCACAAAGGCTCTTGAGCCACAATTGTCTTTAAAGCACTGAGAGTCTTTAGTTGGTTATTTTGGCTAGCCCTCTAGAATCTACCTGACAGGGTTGTTGTGAACTTAAAATAGGGAAAGGGGAAGTATGTATGTCTTTAAGATGCTGTTGAACAGTGTGTGTTAGAGTAGAAAAGAGCAAGAGTCCAGTAGCACCTTAAAGACAGACAAAACTTCTGGTGGGGAATGAGCTTTTGGGAGTCATGACTTGCTTCTTCAGTCTACCTTGCAGCCTTGTTGTAAGGATCAAGTTGCTGAAAGTGGAGTCAGGAGCTTCATAGTAGAAGGGTAGAATGAAGGTTGAATAAATAATGAAAGCAGGAGGGGAGATTTATATATGCCACTCTGCATTCCATCAAAGAAAAATACGCCTTTTAAAAAGATAAAACTGGGAGGAGGTGAGGAACCATCAATGCCAGCCTGCATTATTGGGAAAAGGGCACAAGAAATGACATGGGAAGTCATCTCTCAGATGGAAAAAGGGAGCCTTAAAATTGTTAAATTCTACAGTTAAGAAATCTAGTTCATGAGAAATGCTGCAAGATCTTAAGCCAGTTTAGCGTATCTGGGGAAGCTGTCAGTACAATGTTTCTGTGATCTTAGGCTAGAGTAATTCTCCATAGGATTGTTCTGTGTGTTTTCCCTGGTTACTGGTGGCTGTTACCAATGGCCAGTGGCCACTGTGCTTATACAGCTGACCTCTACACAGAAACATCACTCCCTGGGCTATGTGCATAGCTTGACCGTTTGGCCCCACTGTTTACATTTTTTCTTTATGACTTTGTGTGAGCTTATATATATGTAGAGTTACTCCAGAGTCTATTGTTTAGGTTGGGACGGGAATAACTGCACAGAGACGTGCTGTTGGAGGTTTTAGACTGCCAAAAGACTCCCTTCTGTTTTTGAAAACAAGCTCACATCACTACTGGGAAGATTAGAAAGAGCTTTCCACCGGTATATGTGACCACAAGGGTCACAGCATATGGGAAAAACCACAGCCTGATAGTAAATAAACAACAGAACTCCTGTCAATGTTTCCTCCAGTTGTTTTCCCACACTTAAGCACCACATTGGGTAGCATCTCTTTATGGATTATAAAACTTTTAATTAAAGATAGACAACATCCACAGCATGTAACAGGAGAATTAAAAGCGAATGACATAGTAAAGATTACGAGTTTATCTTCTTTCATTCAATTAAAAATCGAAAGAGCAGAAAATAATTTTTTGAAGCTTCCAGAGGAAAGAGAAACTGTGGCTGTGTTTGACTGTAAAATATCTAGTGTTTTCTTGTATATTATGTAAACAGCTAAGTTTAAAAACTTTGTGGGCCAAATGGAATACTGTCTAGGTATCATTTGCTTTATAATCACCGTTCATTCTCCTAAAAGAGAAAGCCAGTTATAATAGTACAATTGATATATTTTTGTCTTGTGTATAAAGACAGCCAGAGTGGTTAGACTAGGATCTGGGAGACCCAGATTCAAATCCTCACGCTGCCACGAAGCTTCATTGGGTGACTTTGGGCCAGTCACGCACTCTCTTGGCCTCACCTGTTTCACAAGGTAGTTGCCAGGTCAGACTGGAGGAAAGGAGAATGATGTAAACTGCTTTGGTTCCTCATTGGGGAGACTGGTGGAATATAAATTAAGTAAATAAATAAACAGAGAGAGAGGAAATAAGAGGACGGCAGGAAGGGAGGAGAGGCAGGTTACTGTTATATGTCCCATTATTTGCCAGGGCAGCCAAGGAAAGGGGCTACATTTCAATGTAAATTTCCTCTTTATTCATTGAACTGGCCAGAAGGGTTTATCCAGTATTTCTGCTATTCTTTTGAGAGAGAGTAAGTTGCTGGCCGTGAATGTGGAACCTCAAACATTTTTGAAGGATTTTTGCAAACACTTCAATTTTTCTATTTCTTCTGCCTGTCTTGTATATTTTTATCTGACTGGATTTTGGCTCTTAAAAGCCATGTTTTAGTGTTTAGTTGTTTTACCATTGCTTAAGCTGTTGTGGTTTATGACTTGTGCCAAGTAAGGTGATAAATTCATAGGGAAGTCTGTATTACTTCTAGACATTTTTGTTGCATGTCATCAGTTACAAATGGCAGACAAAAACTGTGATAGTCTTAGGGACCCTTTAACTCATTCTGGGCTTGGGGGGCACTCAGAAAACAGTGAGAAATCTTGATTTCTGAGTGTCTGGAAGACTCGAGCATACTGTCAGGGACAAAACTCTGTCTCTCACATAGGGAGTTATGAGTGATAAGGTGACCACTAATTTAGGCTGGCTACCAAGGTCTTTTTTGTTTGCTTTTTAAATTTTTTTTCTTAATGAATATATTTCCCAGTTTGGTGTAGTGGTTAAGTGTGCAGACTCTGATCTGGGAGAACCGAGTTTGATTCCCCACTCCTCCACTTGCAGCTGCTGGATGACCTTGAACAAGCCATAGTTCTGTCAGAGGTGTTCTTGAAAGAGCAGTTTCTGTCAGAGCTCTCTCAGCCCCACCTACCTCACAGGGTGTCTGTTGTGGGGAGGGGAAGGGAAAGGAGTTTGTAAGCCGCTCTGAGACTCTGAGTGAAGGGTGGGGTATAAATCCAATCTCCTCCTCCTCCTCCTCGTGCCAGATATTTTGAAGAAACACAGAGTCCATAGAGAACAAATGAATTGTGAAGATTTCCTTTGATTTCAGAGCAATTTAAATAGCTCTTTCACATAGTACATCTGTTCAGATAATTGTTCTAATTAGTTGCGTGTTAACAATAAAGACAATTTAGTAGCCTGTGCATACACAGATGGAAATGGTTAAAAATCATTTATTTATTTAATTAATTTATACCACGCCCTATCCCATGAGTGGGCTCAGGGCGGCTTACAATTAATCATTTATACAAGTCCAGAATCAACATATAGGGTAACATAAAATAAAAGGGAGGCCTGTCCTGTGAGGAACTTTCAACTTAAATGTCGGTGGTAGCTTAGAAAATAAAGTCATGGTAGAGGCAAGAGTAACAGACCAAGAAATGGGAGAATTCTGTAGCTAAATGCAATATGTTTACTGAGTCAGAAGGATGTTTCCCTTGACATCGTTTTTTATTTCTTTTTAGAATTCGAGAACACTAGAGACGGTGAGAATGCACCATGGGAACGGACCTCAAAATGCCCAACGCCAGCTCCAGAGGTCGCGGTCCTTCACCGGCAGCGAGAGTGAAGATCAGCAGGCAAACCTGCCGCAGTCCCCTGCAGCGTCGTTTGCTCCTTCCGCCAGCCCATCCGCGCCACAGTCTCCCAGTTACCAAATCCAACAATTTATAATGAGCAGAAGCCCCGTGGCTGGCCAGAATGTTAACATCACCTTGCAGAACGTTGGCTCGGTAACAGCAGGAAACCAGCAGATCACCCTGACCCCTCTGCCCATCCCAAGCCCAACATCCCCGAGTTTCCAGTTCAGTCCTCAGCAAAGGAGGTTTGAGCATGGATCACCCTCCTATATCCAAGTCACTTCGCCGTTGCCCCCTCAGGTCCAGTCCCAAAGCCCCACGCAGCCCAGCCCCATGCCGGTTCAGTCCATTTCTAACGTTCGGACGGGGACCCCGGGCCCCGGCTTGGGCATGTGCAGCCAGAGCCCGACGCGAGGCTTCGTGGACACAAGTGTGCTCGTCAGACAGATCAGCCTGAGCCCTTCGAATGGCGGGCACTTTGTGTACCAGGAAGGATCCGGCATTGCCCAGCTCTCTCAAGGCGCCGCAGCTCAGGTGCAACTTTCCTCTCCCGGCGCGCCTGCCACGGTGAGAGAGCGCCGGCTGTCGCAGCCCCACTCGCAGACCGGAGGCACCATTCACCATCTTGGACCGCAGAGTCCCGTCGCCAGCGGGGCAAACATCCAGCCTTTACCGAGTCCCGGTCACATTACGACAAATAACCTGCCGCCGCAAATTAGCAACATCATCCAAGGCATGCAGCAACAGCAGCAGGTCCTGCAAGGGCAGCAGCTGAGCAGACCTTTGGGGTATGACAGGACTCCTGGCAGTCTGATCGCTGGCGTGGGAGGACCGCCGACGTTTGGGATGACGTCGCCGCCCCCTCCCACCAGCCCTTCCCGAGCCAGCATGGCGCAGGGGCTGACGAGCCTCCCCCTTGCTCCCTCCGTGTGTGCCGTGGTGAAGAAGCCGAAGAAGCTGGAGGAGATCCCCCCTGCGACTCAAGAGACCGCCCAGATGAGAAAGCAGTGTCTGGAGCAGCACCTCAAGCATATGGAGATCTTGAAAGAAACTTTCAAGGAGTACCTCATCGAGTTGTTTTTCCTGCAGCACCTCCAAGGGAATATGATGGATTTCCTGGCATTTAAAAAGAAGCTCTGTATGCCATTGCAGGCGTACCTGAGGCAGAATGACCTTGATTTGGAGGAGGAGGAGGAGGAGGAGCAGTCTGAAGTTATCAATGACGAGGTAAGACTCTTAACAGTTTTCAGTAACGGGGAAGCATCACCCTGAATTTAGAATTGACACCAGTTCTCTGATTCTGCAGTCCTAGGCATGGACTTGGACCAGTGAAACCAGTTAGACTTCCAGTAAACCAGTGCGACCAGTGTTCCCTCTAATCTGAGCTTGTGTGAGCTAGCTCAGCTTTTTAGCCTCCGGCTCACACATTTTTGTCTTAGCTCAGGAAGGATGGCTCCAGAGCAAACTGATTGATGCAGCAGCCAAATCGCTCGCTCACAACTTTAATGCCAGCAGCTCACAAAGTAGAATCCTTGCTCACAAGACTCCACAGCTTAGAGGGAGCATTGGTTGCGACTCTTTCTGGGCCATGAGATAGCTCACTGGCTGCTACTGCAGTGATCCTTAACAGATGTTCTGGGAAAGTGGTTTAGGGTGAGATATATTCATTTTATTTACTGTATTTGTCGGCGGCCTTTCAACTGTGGAAGCTCCCAAGGGCAACCCAAAAAAGAACAGATAAATCAGTTGTGGCGATAGGAAGCAGAACTGGGTTGCCTGGGATGGCCTGCTCTCCTAGATGTTGGAGGTGCTTCTGCTTTCCTGCTCAGACACATAAATAAAACTTACAGAGAGTTTTAATGCATGATTGTGCTTTCATCGCATGCAGAGTGCGTATATGAACTTTGTGGTTCTTTTATAAAACTTCCAAAATGGCAGCCTTAACTATGTATTTTTAAAACGTGGTGATAGAACTTCCATTGTGAAGACGAGGAGAAAGAACCTGGGTTTTAATTGAGGTTTCCGATTTCTGCAAATACAAATGTTATCTCTAAGATCAGGATCCAAACAATCCATGTGCCCCATTTGACTGGTGCATTTCTAACAATAGCCCCACCGCATCTCACACAAAATCTGCATGGGAAGTCGTTCTTGAACATCAGTTAAGTTTTGGAAACAGGCAAGGAAGAAACGTTTTGTTTTTAAAATCCCATGGGGGCCTGAAGTTGCTTTCGCTAAAGATGACAATCCTAAAGCCTGTCATTTTTAAAAACAGTAGTAGATTAAAGTAATTTGAATACTTATGTGAGCTTAGTAGTGAGCGAATTGCGATATGTCTCAAGCAGGGCTCACAAGAGGTGGCATAGTAATATCATAAATAAATGGTTAATCATCATCTCTACGGAATCTTATTTGTATTACCATCCTGGCTGGTGGTCCCATATTTTAAAGCCACAGGGCATCACAGCCCCACTGAGCACAATGGAGCAGACGTCTGTGGATCGGAATAAGTGTTCTTTACTTGATGCCGCAGCTCCAGACTATTTTTTCAGAGGGTTATGTATCAATGCAGTGTGGCAGCCCTTCCAGTGTATAGCCTATTCCCGAATTCCAAACCCATCCAGTTGTCTAGTTTGGAGCGGAACCGCTCACTCATGTTGCCAGAAGTTGTGGTCACCTATCCCGTCTTTGTGCATAGCCCTCTTCTTTCAGGGGTCTGTTTTTAATTTTCCGTTTATGGCCATGCGTGGTAAAATGTACCATCGAGGATTCACGGTTGATTTGCAAGACGTCGTTTCCCAGAGAGGTGTGCATTTTGTTTGCAAGCCGTTAGAGCTTGGTACTTCCAGTTAAATATTGTAAATACGTTGCTGTTTTCGGCAGAATCTTGTGAAACTCTTTAATGGCGGAGTTACCAGTGGATTAATGACTTATAGATTGTGAGTGGATTTGCCCAGCACTTTTAAAAAATGGTAAATAGCAGGCTTGGTTAGGGTGCCTTGAGTGACATGGGCTGTGGTGAAAGGGCAGTAGGAATTTAAACCTCTTCCCCAAGCTGCCTCCGTGACTTTGACTTGTATGTTGCTTGTTTTCCAGTGGGTTGAATGGCAGATCCAGGGGTCTAGTGAGGAGAGCAGCAATTTATTAAAGCATTTAGTGTTTAGAAGCTGAGGCACTCCATTAATTTGAAAACTGTAGAAAGTAAAGCCCATTGAAATCCACGAGGGTTTGAGAAAGTGTGTTGAAGATCATCCAAGTAGGTCAGACAATCTATAAGAATAAATGATTTCTGTGGTCTGAATTTTTTTAAAAAAGTAATCATTCCTATGTACATGCTAAATGGGCTGGCTGTAAGATTAACTCTCCCCCCCCCCCCCCCATGTTGGAAAATTACCCCCCCCCCCCCCCCCCCGCGATGCTTTCAGAATGGTCAGAAATGATCAATCTGTGCTTGGCAGTGCTGCGTATGACATAGGAGACTTTCAAAGGCTTTTCTTAAACCATGGCAGAGCTCAAATTTGTGAAACGTTTTTCACTGTTTGATGCTGTTATGCATAGATAAAGGCATTTCCCTCTAAGGTACTAGGTGAGCAGTAATTAAGGCTTTTTAAAAAAAAAAAAAAAAAGATACCTGATTCTGAGGTTTAGCAATTTATATTATCAGTCACGTGGAACACTTCAGCAGAATAATGAAATGAACTTCTTTGTGTCCTGATCAGATTGCATTATCTTTTATTGCAGAGTTGCTTCTGGGGTATCTGTACCTCCTTTCTTCGTATTTTGTGGTCTTCCTCTCTTATCCCACCCCCTACCCTTTATCACCTTCTGCTAAAGCAATGCACCTCATCCCTTGCCTGGGTGGGCTGATGACTATGGGGTTTTGTTCAGGGGGGGCGGGGGGAGCGAATGCAAGCTCTGCTCATTGCTTAATAAATGTTTGGGCTCTTCTGAATGTGGACTGTCTGTCGTGCTAATTTTGTTGTCTGTCGAGAAAGCCAAGATGTCAAAGTCTTACCCATGTTATTATCCAGACTAAAATCAAATTGAGACTTCTGATGGCGAGAGGTGACAGAACTTCCTGCTAGCCTGTCCCTTGTTCCGTTCTGCTGTTTAATGGCAAAGCAGAACTCTTTAATACTTTTTTAAAGGTTAATGTTGCATTGCACTGATGGATATATTATGTTATAAACCCCTCTTCAAAGAGAAACCATCACTAAAGTGCCAAGCAAAGGTGCGTTGACCGGATTTCAAACACGAAAGCAAAAGAAAAAAATGATTTCCCTTTTTGTTTTTCCCCAAAATATCTTCTCTCAGGTAAAGGTTGTGACAGGAAAGGATGGCCAGACTGGTACTCCTGTTGCTATAGCAACCCAGCTTCCTCCAAATGTTTCTGCTGCTTTTTCATCCCAGCAGCAACCATTTCAGGTACTTTTCAATGGTTCTAAACTTGTAGTTTTCATCCCAGATTATTATTTCTTTTTTTCCTTCATTCAGATTTGGTATTGGATAGTGGAATTTGTATTTTCCCAAGAGGCCCATCCCTTCTCATCTCAAAAACAAAATCGAGCAGTAAAAAGAGCTTTAAATTTTTCAGATGCATGGGTGTTTATGGAGTGCTGAGGAAGTTTATTTCTTTTCTTTGTCTCAAAGTTGCTGGCTTGTTTCATTAACTTTTCAGCTTTTAATGTATTTCACTTGGTTTGCCTGTCTTGATTTCTTTGTGCGTTCTGCCTAGTAACAGCGTGGGTTCCTCTGTCTGTGCCATTGTGACTGTGGATTCCTTCTAAGATTCTGTTCTTCCCCTCCCTCAATTTGAAGGGTTGTTTTTTTATTCAGACACAAAAAGATGTCAGATTTACGGCGTCACCTTCTTTCCTTTTGGTGCATTTAAGCTACCACAATTTTGTATAAATAAGTAATCAAATGTCTTGTAGTTTTTATGTAGGGTTGAACATTTGAGCAGTCAAAACAGGTTGGGTCTATTGATCTGTCAAGTGTTTTTAATAGCTTTATCAGAACAATAAAAATACTTCAATCAATAGCAGGGTTGCTTCTTAACTGATTGTTTTTTAGCATTAGACACTTTGCCATGTTGGTAGACTAGGAGTAGTGATGCAAAGTTTCTGGAAATATTGGACACAAGAGGGAGAAGCCCGGAAACATTTGGGAAAATGGTGATATATGTAATATATACGTTCTCATCAAAAGCCTAAAACTTACTTTACTGCACTAACACCATAAAACACAGCATTTAGAACTTAGTATGTAACGACTACATATCACTTCACTGTAAGCTGCTTTAGCACATATATCTTAATTTTAGCCATCTGACAGGTAGGGAAGAATGAAAGTTGGAAACAGTGTATTATCAATAATCTATTCAGTGGTGTATTAACATCACATATTAATTGTGGGCAGCATTTAATCACATTTAAACAAATACATGTTTGAAAATACGCTGTGCCTGTTTACCATGTACACAGGAATTATTGTTATTGCTATCTAATGCTGTAGACACTTACTTAAAAGTCTTAATACAGTGCACTGACTTGTCTTGAAAAGCATTTCACTCATTCCAGAAGAGCTTTTTTCAGTGTTTCTCCCAAACCTCACCTGGGGAGAAATCACTGGAACCTCCTCCTACTCCCCCTCCACCCAAAGCCTTCACATCTCTGTCTGGAGTCTTTGCTAACAAATGACATCATAATGAAATGAATTTTTAAAAAAGACAAATAGTTACCTACATAGCGGCACTCTAGGCTCTGTGAGGTATTTAACAATAGCACTCAAATAATGGGCAGGGCCAGTCCTAGTTTCATTTTATTTTTAAATGTTTACACTACAGATCTCGGAATTAGCGGGTTATATTGTGGGTGCTGCAAATCTGGCTTCTTGTGAGTTGTCATGTTCAGCCCTGATGGGTGCAATGGAAATAATGCATTTTTTAAAAAATCATGTATTGTTTACTCCCTGCGCAGTCAATAGGATTCTATTTATAGAACAATTTAACATGCTAATTATTTGTGAGCCCTGACCTGGATAGCCCAGGATAGCCTGATCTTGTCACATCTCAGAAGCAAAGCAGGGTCATGTTTGGTTAGATTTGAATGGGAGACCTCCAAGGAATACCAGGGTCATGATGCGGAGGCAGGCGACGGCAAGCCACCCCTGAACGTCTCTTGCCTTGGAAACCCTTGGGGGTTGCCACAAGTCAGCTCTGACGACTAAGCAAGTAGTAGGACTTGACTGTTGCTTTTTGCGGAGTTGGCAGGTGACCGTGGACTTGCTGAACTCTCAAGTGTGCTGTAGAATCTTTTTTCATCCCACAGGTGTGGTAGAAATGTAGTAAGACTTTGAGAGACACTGTTTTAAAGTTTTTGAAATCCATGTAATTTATTATAGAAATAAGAAAAAGAAAACACATTTTCAGTACCCTCCCCCATTTCAATATTTCAGCTTTTAAAACTCTCTTCTAACCTTCTGAAAGGTTTCACAAATCTAATAGTCTACCAGTCCTGCATGGATCTCACATTTCCTCTCCTTCTGCAGTGAGCTGTATCAGTTATGTAAAGAAGGGTGCAAATTTTACCACTTGTCTGTGAGTTCCTTGAGCTATGTCCCCTAAAATGGGAAGAAAAACCTACCAAGCTTTCTAAGTTTCCTTCCTTAGGGAATTTGCAGGCACATCTTGTAAGTCTGATCTATACCTTTACCAGTCCGATAAGGACTGGTATATTTAAACCTCTTAAATGGGGGGAAATATGAAGCCCTTTACACCTGAGCAGTATTAGTGATTGATACTGATAACAACAGAGTGATTGCATTTTATTTGACTGATAGAGAAAACTATTTATATCCTACCTTGGTTCAAGGTCTCTTAAACACAAAGATGAAAAGATCTACTGAGAGGCATACGGCCAGTTAACCAAAGGAAACTGTATACTGAGAACAAACTTCACCCCTAAAACAAAGCATCAGAATAGCCAAACAACCTCAGCATTCCAAACAAATTACTTACGAACTCCATAAAAAGCCCATCTGGATTGTACTGATTTACAGGACTTCATAAAGGCCTGACTGTCCTCAGGCCTCCTCTTGGAGGCTATGAAGAATAAGGGCTACTACAGAAGACGCTGACTGAGGCAGATCTCACAGCCCTGAAAGTTGGAATGACCAACTGAGAGCTGTTTGGGAGGCGTACAGTGGTCAATATGGATGCAGCACGCAGAGTACTTTAAAGAGAACAGACCCTGTCCTGAGAAGCTGACACTCGGAGACTGAAACTGGTAGCAGTGGTTGGCAAAGGAAGAGCAAGTTAAAAATGGTCTTAGGAGTTGGATGTTGGCCTGGTGAAGTCAGAAGATAAGTGATACTTATGCTGACTTCCTGGGTTATGTCTGTTCACCTTTATGTGTTTTTCCCCCTCACCTGGATAACTGGCACATGAATGTCACTTCCTACCATTCTTATGCTAGGCTATACAGCTAGGAATAGAGATCTAAAATTTCTGGAACCTCTGAATCCATGGGGGGGAAAAACCCATACATTTTGGGGGAAATTGAAATGTATGTACTACTTAATGTGCTGTCAACCTAAACTCATTTTACTAACTTGACAACATAAAATGCATCGTTTATAACTTGGCATATAAAATTGTAATATTTGACATATTTGTGGAACTTAAAAGTGACGTCTTAGTCTTCTGTAAAGCAAACTTGCTAATATTCCCAATGCTTGAGAGAAAACTGAGCTGACAGACACTATGCTGTTTTAGAACATATACCTTAATTTTTGCTATCTTTTGGTTAGCAAGAGCTCAGTTCTCAATGGAACATTCTGAGGCTTTGGTGCAGTTTCTTCCCCACCTCCATCTCATCTTTTCTCTCTCTTGAAGGTAGGGCAATAAGCTACTTGATACCCAGTCTGTGGCTGTATGTGCTGTAGTGATTTGAGGGAAGGGTGAAAAGGTCAGCCACAAGATAAGAGTCTAGGCAAAAGGAACGCAGAAGCAGAAGCTTTTCATTAGAGTCTAATGATGGCCTTCTCGCTTTTCTTCTATGTAATGTAAGGCAGTGGGTGTAGGTTCCTCAAACAGTCTTGCTAAGATCTAGAGAAGGTGGCTACATCCCCTGCCTTTATCCTGTGCCCTAGACACATTCTACTGATTATACCAAGAAAGATCTTCAGGGGTGCTTTGCCAGTGCAATCTCCACTTATTTTTGGTTTAGTTTCTACTGGCAGAAGAGCTTTTAGAGGATCCTAGTAAAGTCCATTTTAGCTTTGTTTTTCATCTTTGCTAAGGCATCTACTGAGGGGTGGGGTGGGGAAACGATTGTCTCTTCATATGCTGGGGAAAGTATATTGGATTTTGGAGGTAATAAGAAGATAAGAAGAGCCCTGCTGGGTCAGACCAGTGGTCCATCTAGTCCAGCATGGCCAACAACAGGGTGTAGAGGCCGAGGCCTTCATTAGAATGTAAGAAGAGCCCTGCAGGATTAGAACAATAGTCCATCTTGTCCAGAATCCTGTCTCACACAACGGCCAACTAGTTCTTCTGCAGGTACAAAAAACGGCATTGAGGCTGAGGCCTGCATAAGAACATAAGAAGAGCCCTGCTGGAGCAGACCAGTGGTCCATCTAGTCCAGCATCCTGTCTCACATAGTGGCCACCCCAGTTATTCTGGAGAGCCAACAACAGGGCCTAGAGGCTGAGGCCTTCCCCTGATGTTGCCTCCTGGCTCTGGGATTCAGAGGATTAGTGCCTCTGAATGTGGAGGTTCCCCACAGTCCCCATGGCTGGTAGCCATTGATCGACTTATCCTCCATGAATCTGTCTAATCCCCTTTTAAAGCTGTTTATTTCTGTGGCCATCACTACATTCTCTGGCAGCAAATTCCACATTTAATCATGCTCTGTGTGAAGTAGTATTTCCTTTTGTCTGTCCTGAACCTACTGCCCACTGGCTTTGTTGGATGCCACATCCCATATACTATTTTAACGTTTGTTTTTAATGCAGAACAAAGTTATGATTTGATTATGCAACCAAGGAGCTGGGGGTTTGGAGCTCTTAGAGCAAATTTTGCTCTAAAGAAGAGTCACCCAAAGAAAGGCAAACATATGTACTCTTCCTCTGACTTTAAGTGTGTCATTTTAAACATAAATATTCTTAGTTTAAAAGTGGGTGTCATCTGTGTGAGTAATGAAAGTTGGGCGAAGAGTATTAGGAAGTGCCTCGCATTTGATGTGCTGTAGATGTTTTCAAAAAATGCCAGCAGCTCTTGAACACTTCCTCCCCCCCCCCTTTCATGCAGCTTTAAAAGAGAAAAAGAAAAAAAAAAGGACTAGTTGTGAAAATAAACTCTGGGGGTTCTGCAAAAGAAAAATGTGTGGATTTTGCTGAATTTTAACTTTTCTGTTTTCTCTTACAATAGCAGGTGCATGCAGGGGCTCCAGTAACAGGAACGGTGAATACCATAGAAATTGAAGCTTTTAAGAGACAGCAAGCACTTTCTTCAGCAGGTACGGTCCCTTCAGTAGAACCAAATTATCCTTTTTAGGCTAATTCGAGGATCACCACTGTCTAGCATTCACTAAAAATGGTTGCTTCAGGTGTGCCACTTTTGCCAAAGCCTTCAGGCTGTTTGTTGTGGATAGGAAGTCCATTGCTTGTCACGTGCTCCCCTCACGGCCAATAGACTGGATTCGGCAGTAGCCTGTGTGTTCTGGGCCTCTCCTCCCATGATGCTGTCCTCGCACCGTAGAGTCGTAGATATCAAAGCTCGGGGCCGCTCTTGTAAACGTTATAACCTTGAACCCCCTTCCGCTGTACCGTGCCGTAAACGGAATTTGAATATCACAGATTCGTCTAAGAGACCACGAATTGAAGTGGGCCGTCATGGGATGGTTTTTCAGCATCCAGGCGTGGCTTCAGGAGTCCCTCTTCAACAGCTCATGCCAACAGCGCAAGGTACTGTGTCACCACACACCAGCCGCAGATTAATTAGCAGGCGGGATGTCGGTGCTGGAGCCAGAAATGGCGGAGCGTTTTTTGTTTTGTTTTGTTTTGAGGTCTCCTGTTCCACCACGGGCGTCCCTCTTGTAAATTAATACTTGGTGTGAAATGCCTGGTTTGTGTCAGGAGCCGAGTGACGGGCCTCAGCGGTGCATGTGGGCATGCGAGAACCTGTCGCAGGAGTCGATGTGAACCCGGTCGCTACGGAGCATGCCACTTTGCAAACGGGCGGCTCTTGGGTAGCAAGACGTGGTTCTAATCGAGTGTTAGTTATTACATTTGTGCTGTTTTTTAAAAATTATCCGTCACCAATGTAGGAGCTATTAGATAAGTCCCCCCCCCATTCTGTGTGTACTGACGCATTGCAAACACCCATCAGTTTCTGTGCATGATAGACTGTGGTATTCATTTTTTCCCCAACTTGTGAGTGTCTTTCGCCATTTATTCAAAGCAACGGTGTTGTGTGGGCAAAGTAAGTAGAATAGTCGTCTCCTCTGTGTCCGCCGAGGTCTTAAGAGGCCAAATGGCTTTGGGAATTCACCTCTTCTCCATCTCTTCTTGCCTTCCAGGAGGAATGCCTCCCACCCCTCAAGCAGTGCAGCTGACCGGGCAGAAGCAAAGCCAGCAGCAGTACGACCCTTCCAAGGGCCCTCCCGTGCAGAACGCAGCAAGTCTGCACACCCCTCCGCCGCAGCTGCCGGGGAGGCTGCAGCCCACCAGCATCCCCATCACGTCTCACCCGGCTGCCCTGCAGCTCACCCAGCAGCAGCCCCAAATCACGGAAGCTCCGGTCCAGCCTCAGGTCCACGTGAAGGCCCCGCCGCAAACCCTATCCGTCAGCACAGCTGTGCCGCACAGCCAGGTTCAGACGCCACTGCAGCAGCAGGTACAGCCAGCGGCGCACATCCAGGGACCTGTCACAGCACAAATATCCCAACCACAAGCTCCAGTCCAGCAGCAGGTATTTGGACATGTGTGAACCCTTTGCATGGGTGTGTGTGTGTGTTAGGGGTCCATCTGTCCCCAAGGCTAAGGACAGAGAGGAAAAAGACGGATCTCCACTAAGTGAGAATGGGGGGGAGGGGAAGTACCATGCAGTATTCCCTCTAAGCTGTGTGCATGAGCAGCCGCTCATTGACACAGGAAGCCTTGCTCAGCAGCACTCTGGAGCCGTGCAGGGTCTTGCACTGCCCATAAGAGTATAGCAGTTATATTCTGCTCTGGATGTGAACTGCTCTGCTCAGTAGGGGATAAAAATTAGAGGGAATGTTGCCTCTTGGGTAACCCTCCAAAGCAGCCTCCTGCCTTCCCTCCCTCAGTCTCTCACAAGCCAGTTAAGAGCCCTGGATGGGCCAGTTTCGGCCCCCAGGCCTTATGTTTGACACCCCTGCTCTAAGCTGTGCGTGTGAGCGTCTGCTCATTAACACGGGAAGCCTCGCTCAGCAGCAGTCTGAAGTCGCGCAGGGTCAAGATTACAGCAGTCGTATTCTGCTCAGGATGTGAACTGCTCTGCTCGGTAGGGGGAAAGAAATTAGAGGGAGCATTGGTACCCGGTACTAAAGAGCAAGCTAGGAAAGGAATGTATTAGGAATATTGCTTTGAACATCAAAAGGGCCCAGTGAGAAAACTCACAGTGCCTGAAAGCAATTATTATTATTATTATTTATAATAATAATAATAATAGATTTATACCCTGCCCTTCACTACCCAAAGGTGTCTCAGAGCAGCTTACAAACTCCTTTCACTTCCCCT
>NW_015164258.1:302514-311968 GCF_001447785.1 Gekko japonicus
AGCGGGGGCTTCAGCTTTCTCTCTTGTGCCATTTTCCTGCTTGGAAACAGAAGAAGGAGGAGGAGGAGGAGGAGGAGGAGATTGGCTTTATACCCCATCCTTCACTACCCAAAGGTGTCTCAGAGCAGCTTACAAACTCCTTTCCCTCCCCCTCCCCACAACAGACATCCTGTGAGGTAGGTGGGGCTGAGAGAGCTCTTGACAGAAACTGCTCTTTTTCAAGAACAGCTCTGACAGAACTACGGCTTGCCCAAGGTCATTCAGCAGGTGCATGTGGAGGAGTGGGGAATCAAACCCGGTTCTCCCAGATTACAGTCCGCGCACTTAACCACTACACCAAACTGTCTCTCAAAGAGTAGATAAAGGTTTATTTAGGAATTAACATACTTGTTAGGAAAGATGAGAGCTAGAGACAGGTAACTAACTACATCTTTAGCTGAGAGAGAGAGAGAAAGTAAGGCTGAGTGTGGTACTTCCAAAAAGAAGGGGGAGATTGCCCTGAGAGTAGCAATCTGGAGACAGACAAGGAATGACACTTAAAAGGAGAGAAGGTGCTGACCTCACTATCCTCTCTAGTTATCTTTTCGCTGCCCCCTGCAGAGTCTCCTTCGCTGCTTCTTTGTACACTAGACATTTCCCTTTCCTACACAGGGGTGGTTTGCCATTGCCTGCCTCTGCGTAGTGACCCTGGAGCAATGCTCCCTCGTAGTGACCCCTGGAGCAATGCTCCCTGTGGAGTCTTGTGAGCAAAAATTCCACTTTGTGAGCGACTGGCATTAAAGTTGTGAATGAGCAATCTGGCTGCTGCATAAATTAGTTTGCTCTGGAGCCCTCCTTCCTGAGCTGAGACAAAAATGTGTGAGCCGAAGGCTGAAAAACTGTGAGCTAGCTCACACTAACTCAGCTTAGAGGGTACACTGGTCATTGGTCCATCTAGCCCTCTACTGTATTTTCACCTAGAGTTTCAGATAAGGGTTTTCCCAGCCCTGCTACCTAAGAAAACTTTGACTGGAGATGCTAGGGACTGAACTTGAGGCTTTCTGCTTGCAAGGAATGGGTTCTTCCATTTAGCCGTGTCTACTAGCAAAGTGTAAAGCATGATGCGTGGTGTGTTTGTTAGGCGTTGAGATATGATACCCAACTGATGGACGCAAAGGTAAAGGCTTCTGTGTAATCCACAGATAATATATTCTCTTTGGAATCTTTAAGTAAACCCATTTCTCTCATGCCAGTGAGTGGCTGTTATGCACCCTCTTGGGAAAGTCAGATGAGGAATGTAGACACTTGAGTTTAGGTAGGATGGGGGCGAAACTTCTCACTATCCATGGTCCAGGCTGGGTTGGCAAATGCCACGTGGGGCTGGCACAAAAGTGGAAGTGATGTCATGATGAGGCAGTGTTCCTTTTGCTGGAAAGGCTGTGGCGAAAGAGCCAAAAATTCAGTGGTTCAATCATAGAGTTTTGGGCAAATCCTACAGAAACACCCTGATGGGGTGACATCACTTCTGGTGTTGCATCTGAATTTATTGATTTATTTATATGTATTTAATTTATTAGGCTGCCCTTCCCTTCAAGCAGGGCTCAGGGTGTGTGATGTTACACACTGGGGCAGTGCTGGCGTGCCTGTCTCTCCCTCTCAATTCCTCACAGCTGGTTTCCAGCTGTGTCCCACAGATCCTACTGTGTGCGCATTCCACACATCATGCCGATGGGCATTTCATACTTCAATGAAAGCTGTGTGTGAATCAGGATTGCTCATTTCCGGGATTGTGCTTGGGGTTGCAGAGCTCGGGACTGCTCCCTTTCCACTTGGCTGGTGCCCTCTGAAAGCTTGAGGGTGGGAGATTCCATGCATTTGTGTTCTTCCGCCCCACAAAGATATGCACAAACTTGCACTTGTATTTGGGGGGGAATTGCTCCCTGGACCCCCCGTCGGCAGGCATTGCAGATTCCCCATCTTCTTCCCCCTCAACCACTGAGCCCCAAATGCCCTATGAGAAGAGAATCACAGAACCATGGGTCTCTGTGGCTCTGAGCTCATTGTCTGCTACCTTCACACATGCACACACACACACACACACACACACACACACACACACACACACACACTCTCTCTCTCTCTCTCTCTCTCTTTCTCTCTCTCTCTGTCTCTCTCTCTGTCTCTCTCTCTGTCTCTCTCTCTGTCTCTCTCTCTGTCATGTCTCTGTCTGTCTCTGTCTGTCTCTGTCTGTCTCTGTCTGTCTCTGTCTCTCTCTCTGTCTCTCTCTCTCTGTCTCTCTCTCTGTCTCTCTCTCTCTGTCTCTCTCTCTGTCTGTCTGTCTGTCTGTGTCTCTGTCTCTCTCTCTGTCTGTGTCTGTGTCTCTGTCCCTTTCTTTCTCTCTCTCTGTCTGTCTCTGTCTGTCTCTGTCTCTCCAGAACAACTAGTGTTTCATAGGCCACCTGGTTGTTGGCTTCCATATTCTGTGGCTACTGATCATGAGTCAGATATAGGTGTTGTGCTTTGTTTCCACGTGGCAATTTGGCTCGGGATTCCAGAAAGCTAGCCTTTGTCATACACTACCACTGAACACATGAAACTGCCTTATACTGAATCAGACCCTTGGTCCATCAGAGTCAGAGTCCACGATTGTCCTTGGGGTTGCAGAGCTCAGGACTGCTCCCTTTCCACTTGGCTGGTGCCCTCTGAAAGCTTGAGGGTGGGAGATTCCATGCATTTGTGTTCTTCCGCCCCACAAAGATATGCACAAACTTGCACTTGTATTTGGGTACTTGTATTTGAGTACCATCTACTCAGACTAGCAGAGGCTCTCCAAGGTCTCAGGCAGAGGTCTTTCACATCAGCTACTGCCAGATCTTTTAATTGGAGATACCGGGGATTGAACCTGGGACCTTCTTCATGCTAGGCAGATGCTTTACCACTGCGCCAGAACCCCTTCCTAATACTCTAGTGCAACTGTATTGGCAGTCTGGTACTGCAACAGTAATACTTCCTTAAAACAGCCTGGATTTACATAGTTAGGTCTATATCTAATCAGTGCATATTGTACTGTAAGGCAGGTATAGATAGCACGTACCCCCCCCTTTAAAAAAGAAGTCCTCCTCTCAAAATGTGTGTGTCCTTTACAGACTGTGACCCTGGCGAGAACATCTGTGGACTCTGTCCAAAATTCCCAGCGTCTTCCGGCAAGCACCCTTCCTCCTACCTCGTCCAACCCACCGGCAGCCATTTCCACTACGGCCCCACAGTCCACCTACCCAGCCCAGACCAGCCGGACCTCGCCAGCCACAAACAAGTCTGCGTCTCCTGTTGCCTCGAAGCCCCCAGGTTTGGCAGTGACCGCAGCACCCAAGACCCAGGGTCCAGCTCAGAATACGACCGTTCCGCCACAGGACAGCTCCCAAGAGAAGCTGGCAGAGCAAGTTAAATTGGTAAGAATCCTTCATTCTGATGGCAGCAGCCTTCATGTGCAAAAAGGTCTGATGCCTGTTTAATTATTTGCATGTCTGTTGTTTTTTTTCTTACTCCCACTTTATAGCAGCAGCTCCAGTGTTTTTTGCATCTAGCAATGTTAAGCAAGGAATACATTGACGAGTCTCTTGCACAGCTTACTCTGCTTCTGCGCAGAGCAACACAAGAAACTGTTCAAACCTTAGCATAGTGGTTACACCGCCCTGATCTCACAGCATTGAAACAGAGAATGTCGCACAACTGAGTAATGTTCAGTGCTTGATAGATTGAGAAGGGTAGTCGTGATAGTCTGTCTGTAGCAGTAGAAAAGAGCAAGAGTCCAGTAGCACCTTAAGGACGAACAAAATTTGTGGCAGGGTTAGGAGCTTTCGTGAGGCACTGCTCACTTCTTCAAGTTTAGTGCTTGAGTATGATTTAGTGCTTGAGTGTGCAAAGTGCTTTAGGTATATTATCTTGGAAGCACTGATGTACATTACAGCAGGGGTGTCAAACATGTGGCCCAGGGGCCGGATCAGGCCCCCGGAGGGCTTCTATTAGGCCCGCAGTGGAACTGGCTGTCTTCTGCTTCTTCTTCCAGTTCTGCTGCTGCTGTGTCATCATAGGTTTGCAGCTTACAGATACACACACCTGAACAGCATACTCAAGACTGCAACAGCACAGACATTTGATGCAATAATTCAGAGCAAGAGGTGTCAGTTATCAGACACTGTTAAATAAACAAAAACTATTGCAAGAGTGCTAATGTTTTAAGCAATGTTTTTATTTTAAGTTTAAAAAATCCCTTTGTGTTTGTGTCCTTTATAAAGTTTATATCTCCGCTACATTTTATGACACACATGGCCTGGCCCAACAAGGTCTCACTTATGTCACATCCAGCCCTCATAACAAATGAGTTCGACACCCCTGCATTACAGAATAGATGAACGGTTCATTTCAGAGAGGAGGGAGTGGCTGAGGCTGTGTAATCCTAAACAGAGTCATGCCCTTCTAAATCAGTTGTAGTCAGTGGGCTTAGAAGCCACTGTTTAGGATTGCACTGTATGTCACACCAGCCTTGGATGGGTTTTGTAAACTGTACTTTCCATCTTGTTTTAAGTCTGTTTTGTAACTTTTAATGCTCTTCAGGTGTCAGTTATTGCAGTTTGTGGTAGGTTAATTAACATCCGTTGTTTTCGTCAGATTTTTGAATTTTTAATTATAGTCCACGTGTCCCACTGATACTCAAGGTGGAATACGGGATATGAAATAGGACAGACAAGCAGCATAAAACAACCAGTGAACAACGCAATAGAACACTTTTTAAAACTGGTTTTATTGTACCGATTCAGTATTATTATTTATTATTTGAATTATTTTAAGACTGTGTTTTATTAATTGCTCTGAGCTGCCCTGAGCCTGCTTGCAGGAAGGACGGGATATAAATTGAAATAATAGAATGAAATAAAAATAAAATAGGATTAGGATTGCAGAATTAGATACCAGTGTGAATGACTAATTATCTGGGGTAAGGTGTACTATCAACAATAGGCATAAGGCAGTGTGGGAAAAGCAGGGGCACACCTGCGATAATCACAGCACATTCTATTGCCAATGAGACTCCCCCCCCCCTTCCTCTTCCTTGCATTGAAAGGAAAACCAAATCCACCAACGAATAGCAGAGCTGCGAAAAGAGGGGCTGTGGTCTCTGAGACGGCTGCCCAAACTGCAAGAGGCCCCGAGACCCAAATCTCACTGGGACTACCTACTGGAAGAAATGCAGTGGATGGCAACTGACTTTGCCCAGGAGCGGATGTGGAAGAGGGCAGCGGCGAAGAAGGTACTGTGGGTTTCGTGGGTGCCCCCTTGGCGGAATCTGAAATGGGGCTGGCTGGGTCCTGCCTTCCTGGGTGCTGTTTTATTTCTGGAGGCTGGAAGCTCGTTTTTGCCTCTGAACTGGAACGCTTCACCAGTGGTTGGGCATTATCACAAAGGCACTTCTGCGTAACAACCAAAAGCTCCCCATTATGAAATGCCTGCCGTTGGGCATAAAATTATCTGCATTGGCCTGGAAAATTGAAGGGCAGGGATGACATATTCAAGTGTGACATCTCACCTGTCCTGCCGTCAGGCATAAAATTATCTGCATTGGCAGGGACGACATATTCAAGTGTGACATCTCACCTGTATTCTTAACACTTTGAGAAGAGTTGTATTTTCCTCATTAAAGGAACGATGGCCAAACTTTTTCCATACTTTTAGCTGTCTTATATGTCAGTGACATTCTTATCTCCCCCGTTTTTCCAGGAATCTGAGGACAGTTCTCCCCTTCTCTGTTTTATTCTCATAACCACTCTGATAGGTTATGTTAAGAGGCAGTGTCTGGCCCCCAGGTCATCCAGTGAGTTTTGTAGGTTGCCAGGGTTGGGGGGCATAATCCTCAGCTCTGATCAAACCATATCAGTGCACTGGATTTCTCTCTCTGTAGTTTATTAAACAATTGTTATAGGGAACATCTCTTGGGCAATGCTCCCTCTACGCTGTGGAGTCTTGTGAGCAAACATTCTACCTTGTGAGCTACTGGGCATTAAAGTTATGAGCGAGCGATTTGGCTACTGCATAAGTTAGTTTGCTTTGAAGCCATCCTGCCTGATCTAAGACAAAAATGTGTGAGCCGGAGGCTGAAAAAACTGCGAGCTAGCTCACACTGACTCAGCTTAGAGGGAATGTTGCTCCTGGGTCAGCTAAAAATGCTTCGGGGGCTCTATCTGGCCTGCAGGCTGATCCTTGAGCATCCTGGACCTATTCTAGAGGATAATTTTATGATCAACTGGAGGCTCACTCTGCAGGTTGTCAGGATTTGTCGTCATCACTGATGATCTCTTTCATGGACCCTAGTCTTGAATCAAGCTCAGAGTGAAAGGCCTTGTATGATTAATGATGAAGTTCAAATAGCATTTTCCAAAAGCTGGCAGAGTAAGGGAGGAGCAGAACTCTGTGTCAGTCTCCTTAGGGGCCACCTTGTGTGGTAATTTGAGAAATTACAGCTACTGCCCTATGATGTTGCTGCCTCTTCCTCCTGCAGCTCTCTGCAATCTCCCCCCCCCCCCCCCCCCCCCCCTAGACAGCAGTGGTTGGTCATTAACAGTCAGTATGGTGTACAGTAGTCAGTGTGTCAGACTGGGGTGTGGGCGACCACTCTCCTGTGGAAGCTTACTGGGTGGCCTTGAGCTGGTCACACCCTTTCTGCCTAACCTACCTCTGAACAGTGTTCCCTCTAAGCTGAGTTAGTGTAAGCTAGCTCACAGTTTTTTAGCCTCCGGCTCATACATTTTTGTCTTAGCTCGGGAAGGATGGCTCCAGAGCAAACTAATTTATGCAGTAGCCAAATCGCTCGCTCACAACTTTAATGCCAGTAGCTCACAGAGTAGAATTTTTGCTCACAAGCAATGTTCCCTCTAAGCTGTGGAGTCTTGTGAGCAAACATTCTACTGTGTGAGCTGCTGGCATTAAAGTTGTGAGCGAGCGATTTGGCTGCGGCATAAATTAGTCTGCTCTGGAGCCGTCCTTCCCGAGCTGAGACAAAAATGTGTGAGCCAAAGGCTAAAAAACTGTGAGCTGGCTCACACTAACTCAGCTTAGAGGGCACCCTGCTCACACGTCTCCACAGCTTAGAGGGAGCATTGCCTCTGAAGGTTGTTTTGAAGATAAAACGGAGAAGGGAAGAGCCACTGTGGGTCCCCCTGGGAAGAAAAGCGAGGTACAATAAAAGTAATGTCAGAACCCACAGCCAACAACGGAGTACGCACTTCTTTAGAAAGGTGATACTTTTATTGAAGAGCAATAGATGCATTAACATAGTCACTGTTAAGAATAGCAGTTGCCTCTTGAACCTAATGAGATATAGGGCATTCGTATGCGCCCCCCCACTGCACTGGCCAATTAAGCACCCTCCCGCGCGTGGGCTAGAACCAGCAAGCCTTACTATGCGAAGCTGGGAATATTTCGGCCCCCACGGCTGGCCACCTGTACTTCTTTAGAGATAAGCATTTCAGCGCTAAGTGGAGAGAAAGCAGAGAGAAAGGAATGCGAAGGCCATTTACACAGACGCTGAAAGAACATCCCAACCCCCATGGCAGCATAGCTGACAAGTAAATGTAAAAATAAAAATTAGCATACAAGGGAAAGTTGGGGTTTGCAGTCGGAACGGACCTCACCCCTCCAAGTGGTGACATTAGAAACAGACAGTAGGATACTAGACAACATGGTCAGATGTTTTGGGGTTTCCTTCTCTTCTATCAAGCCAGTTTAGCAAAAGTAAATTGCTTTATTTGCTAAAATGGTTTTAGAAGCCACACTGTATAAGATGATAGCCAAGTTCTCTAGAACAAAAGCTCTTGTTAGCTGTTTTGTTTTATTCATCAGATGGTCCGAACTGTGGTTCGTTACCATGACGAAAAGAAACTGAACGAAGAGAGAGCCAAGAAAGAGGAACAGAACAAGCTCAGGCGTATCGCTGCCTCGATTGCAAGAGAAATTGAGTACTTCTGGTCTAATATTGAGCAGGTAACTTCTCTATGTACACCCCACTTTCCTCTGCCGGCCAGTTGTCAAACATCCTTATCTTACAAGACTCCTTGCTTTGTCATCATCTGAAGATCCAGAGGGCGATCTCCTCTCCATCCGTGTGGAGGCAGGATGTCTTTTTTTCAAAGAAAGATTTCACCTGGGTGGGACTAGGAGGCACCTCCCCTCCAGAGGGGGCCTTTCTCCTGCCTCCTCAACAAATGGTCACAGGTTAAAAACTCTTTGCGACTGTGCAGAGAAATCATATTTTTGTAACGTCAGAACAAAAGATTATTTGTGTAGTGAGCCAGGCCCTCTTTTCAAGATTTTACACTGCTAGTGGGGAACCTGGGCTTTGGAATCCTTTTTGGGGACCAACTTTCAGGTAAACTGCAGCAGCGAGACTCAGGAGGTAATTGTTATGCCAGGGGCATCATTTGTAATGCTGGTTACCTGCTAGTTCTTCTTCTGCTTCCATTGCCTTAGTTTAAGATCTTAAATAGTTGTCTGTCTCAAAAATGGGGCAGTGATGCTCTGTATTCTTGGTGCTTGGGGGGCAACAGTGGGAGGGCTTCTGGAGTTCTGGCCCTGCTGGTGGATCTCCTGATGGCACCTGAGTTTTGGCCACTGTGTGACACAAAGTAGGTGGGCCACTGGCTTGATTCAACTTGGCTTCTCTTATGTTCTTAAATGCTGCCTTATGTGTTTCAGGTTGTGGAAATAAAGCTGCAGATTGAATTTCAAGAGAAAAGGAGGAAAGCATTAAATTTAAAGAGGCGTTCAAGGAGAGGTAATGATCTTATGCAGGTGGCTTTTGTCGAATGAGGCCGCAACATACAGTAGTTTTGATTTTTGCTTAAATATAAGACCCCAGCCTGTTACCTACTGTATTCCAACATAAGGCGGGTGACAAACATCTTTTGTGTTCTGTAGGATGTTTAGTGGTGGGGAAAGGAGGCTGTTGGAGTTTCGCTGATTTCCCTCCCTTGTATATATGGTTTTATATGACACTCTTAATGCATACAGCGCTTTAAAGAGCATGCGAAGTGAAGTCCCAGCTCTGAGGATCTAAAATTTGAGACGAGGGAGATGAAGGCAGGGATAAACAGGAAGAAGGTGTTTATTCCACCTCTGTGTATTTAGTCTTCATTTCAGAAGGGCAGGGGGATTTAAGGAGTTCATTGTAAAGGATGAGAAGAGATGGAGAACATCGCGTTTCTTTTACTTGTATTGTGAATGGCCGCAGGAGAATGTATGTTGCTGACCATATGTATGCTGCTTGCTGCATATAAACTTAAAAATAAGGTATATAGGCAGGACTGTGGTAAGGCAGAGGGAAGAAGCCGGAGTTGTCCCCATTGGCACCTCAATATCTCTTCAGGGTTTTGTAAACTCCAGTGCGCCACTGGGCCATTCCACGCCCCCCCACCGTTCTCTGTTTCTG
>NW_015164258.1:312034-315171 GCF_001447785.1 Gekko japonicus
CCCCGGTTAACTGACACTCTGCAGCTCCCAGCAATCATTTCTGTCTGGAGCATGGCTGATTCTGGGAGAACCAGGTTTGTTTCCCCACTCCTCCACGTGCAGCTGCTGGTGTGACCTTGGGTCATTCACAAGTTCTCTCAGGGCTGTTCTCTCAGGAGCAGTCCTTGAAAGAGTATGTGTGTTTTACATTTGCATGCAAGTTACAATTATGTCAAATAGTAATTTGTTTGTGTAAATGACATGGAGGGGGGGTTGGTATTTTTATGAGTCTGTGCGCGCGCATGCGCACCTGGAAGTCATGGCGACCTCTGGTGACTGACCCCTACTGGGGTTCTGGAGGCTATTCAGAGAAGTGGCTGAAGAAAGCCTGCCCCCCCCTCCTGACTGCTGGCATTCCACGGAGGTCTCCCATCCGAGTACTTGCCAGAGTCGGCCCTGCTGAGCTCCCGAGATCTGACGAGATCAGGCTTGCCTGGGCTATCCAGGTCTCAGGGCTAAATAACATTTTTAAGGGGGTCATCTTACATTCAGGGTCATCTTCCTTTCAAGGGAATATAGTGCCTTGGTTTGCTTTGCTAGAGGCCATGAAGGAGACTGGAGGGCTTATACTGAGTTGACCGCAGGTCTTGGATTAGATATCCAGCAAAGAAGATACTGTGCCCTTGAGAGCTCGTGGGCTGTGTTGCCTGGAACCACCATTCCCTCCCACCCACATTTTAAGTTAGCCCTTCCCAAAATTTCACTCCGCTGCCTCTGAATCGGCAGCTCGCCTTTTCCTTTGGCTGTCCTATTTAGTGGCTGTTCCTTTTGGGATTGAAAAAAAAATGTGGCACATGCTTGGTGGTCTGCAGGAAGTATAAAGCCTTCCCAATTTTACAGGCAAAGACACAAGGCATCTGGAAGACATTCTGCTGGATAAAGGAAGTGACTTGGTAAGGTCCCCCCTTCTTATTTATTTTATGTTTGTTCTCAATTTTATTGGCATTGGAAATATCAAAGCATAGCATGGTGAGTTCCCCCAGTTTACAAAATTGAGCAAGATGAAAGAAAGCAAAGTTGGCTTGGCTCTCTGTCACTACACAGAGGATGCTAACAAGCGAACGGGAGGATACTAGGGTTGCCAGGTTTACCTATTGCAGCAGGGGGAGAGAAGCTCCCAGTCTGGGACATTCATGCGCGCGTGAGCACCACAATGACATCACCCAGGAATGACGTCATCGCTCCGGGAACATCGCCAGTGGACGCTCTAATATTCGGCTGGAAAACTCTATGATACCTCGGGTGACGTCATCGCACTGGGCACGTCGGCCTGATCCGGGCGTTTGGGGGGCAGGGTTCCCCCCGCTGGACGGATGCAGGCCAGCGGGTCGGGGCCCCCCCGAGGGACCTGGCAGCCCTAGAGGATACAGAAATGGCCATGAAAACGGGAGTGGGGATGTGAGGTTGGGAAGTCCCTGCTTTGCTTCTTCAGCCATTCAGCAGTACAATGGAGCAGACAAGAATGATGTGTGCTGCTTTGGGTCCCTGTTGCGAAGTAAGGTGGGGTATAAATGAAGTAGATAAATAAAAAAGGTAAAGCCAAGATGGGTCTTCTAAGAACTTGCCCTTCAGAAGCTTCTGTTTGGGGGAACGGCCCAAGTTTTTTGAAATACAGCCATTTTTCTGTCCTAATAATCTTCTTGTTACAGAAATGCAGTACATTAGTGGCCGTTTTGTGGCAAAGTAAAACAGGCACCAAGTGGCATTTTTTAAGACTCGCGAAGTTTATTTCAATATGAGGTTTCGTGAGTCAGGCCTCACATTATGCATCTCGTGAAGTAAAATCTATCCCAAAATAAAATTGGGTAGGCTTAAAGGTGCCACTAGATTTCTGGTTCACTTTCCCTCATTTTTTTAACTTGAAACTTGCAGAATATAATGTACGGGTGGGACTTGTTGCATGTGCCCGCCCCCTGGGCTCTTTACTGCCGGAGCTCCGCTCCTGTGCGCTCCTGCAGGAAATGACCCCTGGTTGTTCCTATGAATAATGTAAAATTTCTACAAACTTGGAAGCCGTTAAAAAACCTAGATTTTCCTGGGGGGAAATAGAAATGTTAGGAAGACTGGAATGCATGCAATCCTTACTTTTTCTTATCAAACTGAAACTGATATGACTTTAAGATAACCCAGTCTCCATCCCTGTACCTTCTGGCATGATCCAGAAGGTAGCAGAGCACAGAGAGGAGTTTGCCTCCCCCCCCCCAAAGCTGGCTTGCTGGACTGCAGGGAGCCCAGCAAGCTAGCAGGGGGTGGGGGTGGCACGCTCCCGTATCTGTGTCTGCGGGTACTGTGGAGGTACAGGGAGGGGCTCCCCACTGGCTCACCTGACTTCAAGCAGCCCAGTGAGCCATCTGGTGTACAGAGGGGGGCAATGTGGCACACTCCTCTCTTTGCCTCCGTCGCTACTGGAGTAAACAGCCTCTGGAGATGGCTCTGAGGTGTGAGAGGAGAATGCCTCCCAAGTATACAGCCGAATGGAAGATGGCCCCCTCCCCCCACTGCCTTTTTGTGACGTTGAGGAGGAGTGGGTGGGGATGAAATGCACAAATGTTGTAGCATGCAAAAGGACATGTGTTATATATGTGGAAAGAATCTCAGACAGCCGCAACAGAAATAGCAGCGTATTTGGGTATCAGGTTTACATTGTAGTTTACAATGCAGGGGCTGTAGCTGTTTCAGTGAGGAACTGCTGACCGACACATCCTCCCGTCTTTCCCCTTGCTTTGTAGTGCAGGTTGTAAATCCTGATGTGGATGGATGCTTTCGCTTGCCCTTCCAATACATTTGAAGTGTCTATATTTATTTTTGTAGGGTTCTTGGTCGTCTGGAAGGAAGAGAAAGGCAAGCGCCTCGTTGACCGATGACGAAGGTTGGCCGCTTTCTCAATCTAGTGGCTGACAAGCTAAAGCACTGTTGCCTCTTCTGCCAGGGCCACCCATGTTTCTGGAGAAATGCAATAGACAAATTGGCGGAGTGCATCTTCAGTATCACCCAAACCCCCCTTTCTCCTCTGTGTCACTTACACCCTTTCTTTGCAAATCAGTGGGGCTTGCATTCAGTGATAGTATCCCAGTTTCCTAATCCCTCAAAATTAACAC
>NW_015164258.1:315222-318762 GCF_001447785.1 Gekko japonicus
TGACACCTGATGCTCAGCATCGCCTTCTCGGGCTGGCACTGGTTCTCTGGGGTCTCAAACAGTAAAACGTCTTTCCCAGTACCTGCTCCCTATGACTAAAGAGGCCAGGGATTGAACCTGGGTCCCTTTGCATGCAATGTGTCTGCTCTGCCGACAAGCCATTACCCTTTTCTTCGCAAACATGGTTCATGTGACGCTGCCTTACCAAGTCCAGTCGTTGCTCCATCCTGCTAAGTATTACCTGCTCTGATTGGCAGTAACTGTCCTGTGTCTCAGGTGGAGACAGCTTTTCCCCGACCCCCGTTTCCTGAGACCTTTTATCTGCAGATGTTGGAAATGGAAACTAGACCTGCAGAGAAGGTGCTTTGATACTGTGTCACGGTCCCTCCCTTCTGTGTCTCCATTTTGGAGGGGGAAGCCAAACAGACAGTATAATATCTCTTTCTAATGTTCAGTCCAGGTTTAACCCATTCTAAATATATGACAGTCCTACTGATGTTAGCGGAACTTGAGCAATGATCAAAGAGGGCTTTGCTTCCCGCACACAATGCAAAATGGCCAAGTGAGCTTATGTTCTACAGTTTGCTTTATATTCTTGTTTTGTGGGCCCACTCTAGTGGATACCGAACTGTCAAATCAGATAGTCTGCCTGGGACATGCTGTCTCCTACCCTTGATCCAACCGCTGAATGTGTGTCTTTGTGTTCTAGTTGAAGATGAAGAAGAGACCATTGAAGAGCAAGAAATGAAAGAAGGGAATGTAAACCATCAAATTGAGCTGTCCAATTTGGCCAAGGAAGGTGGGTACACACAAACGTCTAGACATGTCCGTCTGTGGTTTGGAGGGGCCGTGGCTCAGTGGTAGAACATCCACTTGGCATGCAGAAGGTCCCAGGTTCAATCCCGAGTGCCTCCAGCTAAAAGCACCGGGCAGTAGGTGATGTGAGCAGGGGTCGTTTCGTAGAAAAAGAGCTAAGGGAACTCATTAGCATAACTCATTAGCATATGCCACACCCCCTGACATCAGGGGCCCGGCGGTGGACCTGCAAGGCCGGCGGGAGTGCGAGGAAGCCCCACCAAGGCCCTCCCTGGCCCCAGGCAGGCAGGGGTGGGGAGAGGCAGGGAGGAAGCAACTTACCCTCCCTCTTCTCAGGGGGCGGGGCTTCGTCATGTGCCCCGCCCCCTCGTACCTCACCTGGGGGAACTGCGATCCCCTGCGATCCCCCCCGAAATGACCTCTGGATGTGAGAGACCTCTGCCAGAGACCCTGGAGAACCTCTGCCAGTCTGAGTAGACAGTACTGACTTTGATGGACCAAGGGTCTGATTCGATATAAGGCAGCTCCATGTGTTTAAACGTGAAAGGATGTGATGGTTATTGTGGGCTTCTGGATCCTCCAGCCTTTCTTTAAGCTTGTCTCTGTCAGACTCCTGCAGTAATCCGTTCCCAACAACTTTCTTGCCAAGAAGTAAAGTTTATTGAAACATTGAAGCATGGAGATTGCCTTTACACATCTCGTGTCGGAACTGCAATAAGTGTGTGAAGCAGGCAGATATACATAATTCAAGAGGGTCCCCCGATGGCCTGGAGCCAATCACGGAACAGGTAGTAGCCCGCCAAAGCTAATGGCTCCAGTTTCCCTGGAGAAAGCTGGTGCTAGACACCAAGGCCAGACACTCGGGTTACAGAGAGAAAGAAACACTGAAGGCCCAGAGAAAGACCTGAAATTCCAGAGGCAGTGAGATCTCAGGCAGGGCCTTGCCCTTGCTGCCTCAGGTTCAGTGCTGCTTTTGAAAAGTGTTTGCCTTGGAATAGAAGGGAGAGGCGGTGGTAGAGAAGGGCTGGCCCAGGAGGACACCAGGTTCCTTGCGGCATCCAAGTGGTTGAGAGTAATAATTGTGTGCCATCAAGTCGTAGCCAATGCACGGCAACCCCTCATGGGGCTTTGAAGGCGAGAGTTGAACAGAGATGATTTGCCCTTGTCTGCCTCTGCATAGCAACCCTAGTCTCCTGTGGTGGTCTCTCATCCCGATACCGACTGTTGCTGACTCTCCTTAGCTTCCAGGCTTTGAAGAGATCTGGCTAGGCTGAGCTATTCAGGCTGCTAGTGCTAGTGGAGCTGCGGTGGCTCAAGTGGTTAAGATGCTGAACTGCAGGCTGTGGAAGGTCAGTAGTTCAGCAGCTCGAGACCCGAGTTGCCGCATGACGGAGTGAGCTCCCGTCTCTAGCAGCTCCTGCCAACCTAGCATTTCGAAAGCAAGACATTGCAAGTAGATAAATAGGTACCGCTTCGGTGGGAAGGTAACAGTGTTCCGTGCGCCTTGGTGTTTAGTCATGCCGGCCACATGACCACGGAAACGTCTTCGGACAGCGCTGGCTCTTCGGCTTTGAAACGGAGATGAGCACCGCAACCCTAGAGTTGGACTTGACTGGCTTTCGAGCAAGGGAACCTTTACCTTTACCTTTACATCCCAATACCGACTGTTGCTGACTCTCCTTAGCTTCCAGGCTTTGAAGAGATCTGGCTAGGCTGAGCTATTCCGGCTGCTAGCAGTTGAGAACAAGGCATCTAGAAAGAGTGGGATTGTGACTCCCTCTCCTCTGGTTGGAAGTCACCAATGGAGTTCTTTCCTTGCCCCATTTAGGCCAGTTTGGCCTGGGATCCTGTAGGTTCCCCCACCCCCTTCTGGATATAGAGCAGAGGTCACTGGGTATGTGTGGGGGGGAGGTTTTTGTGAATCTCCTGCGTTGTGCAGGGGGTTGGACTAGATGACCCAACTCCATGATTCCGTGATTCACCTGGCATGTTTAAAAATATATATTCTGCCCTTCCCAGGAACCCAGGGAATCATACGTAGTTCTTTGTTCTGTTCTCTGAAGAAACTCAGAGAATCATACGTAATTCCTTGTTCTGTCCTCAGAAGAACTTTGTAGTACTGGTGCGGTTGACCAAGACCGGTCCAAGGCGATGCAGTGAGCTTCATAGCAGAGTGGGGATTTGAACTTGGGTCTTCCTTATCTTAGTCCAACGATCTAACCATGTCACCACACTGGCCTTGCCTCTGTAATGTCATGTCCTGCTCTATGGTAAACTTTAAAAAGCCTCATTTCATTTGAGATTTTTATGATGTTGGAATTTGATCATCAAAGCATCCTCGATAGCCATCAAAAGGTCACGTTTCCTCTCACTCTGTTTGGTGTACGGATTGTGCCGCCATCTCATGATTTCCTTTTGTATCACGTGCAGCTGAACTGCCTTTGGATGATTTGGTCAAGATGTATGAAGGCGCCTTTGCTGACAGCTTCCATTGGCCCCAGCCGAAGCGTGACAATGAGGAAGAGACTAGTGAAGAAGGTACCCACCGCCATGGTGTCTTGTGAGGAAGGTCTTTAGAAAGGCACTGACTACTCTGAGAAAGTGCACTCACTCATTGCTCATCTTGCACTTGCCTTCCTGGTTCCCTGTGGCTTTTGTTCATGTTCTTATGTCATTCTTGTCTGGATTCGCTGTCCTGGATTTAGTTTGCAGAATTCGTTAATG
>NW_015164259.1:0-3110 GCF_001447785.1 Gekko japonicus
CCAGCAGTGGGGCCAGGACACTAGGAGCTAACAACAAGCAAATGAGCCTAGTGTGTACAGGTTGGGAAATTCCTGGACATTTGAGGGGTGGAGCCTGGAGAGGGTGGGATTTAAGGAGGGGAGGAACTTTGGACTGGTGTAATGTCATAGACTCCACCCTCCAGCCATTTCCTCCACGAGAACCACCATTGCCAGCCTCCGGGTGAGGACTGGAGATCACCCAGAATTACAACTGTTGTCCAGGCGACAGAGATCAGTTCCCCTGGATAAAATGGCTGTTTTGGAGGGTTCAGTCTATGGCATCATACCCTGCTGAGGCTGCTTGCCACCTCAAGCCTCATTGTCCCAAGGCTCCACCCCCAAATCTCCAGGAATTTCCCAACCTGGAGCTGGCAACCCTAAGGTGAATTGATCTCTGTAGCTGGGAGATCTGTTGTGATTCCCAGACCACTGCCACTGCTGCTGTGGGGGGAGAGGAAGCAGGTGGGTGGTTAGGAGCACTGCGGAGTAGGGGAGGAAGCAGGCAGGAGGCTGGGAGAGTGATGGGGGCAGAAAGAAAGAATGATAGGGTGTGGGCAGAAAGAGAGAGAAAGAGTGATGAAGTGGGTAGGCAGAAAAACAAAGAGAAAGATGACAGGTCAGAAAGAGAGAGGAAGTCACATGCATGGAGGAGAAATAGTGTTAGAGAGGTAGGAGGTAGGGGGTGAGGAGAGGAAGCAAAGGTGTGACGAGTGAGATAACCATCCCGCAAGTTTCTTGCGGGCCTCCACTTGTACTTACTGTATTCATCATTTTGTGGTTCCTGGGAGGAAGAACCCTGCAATCATTTCTATAACATTCATTATTGTTATTAATAATAATAAATCAAGGTGGTCATGGACTCTTTGGATAATGGAGATTCTTAAAACCATGTCTGAGTCCATGCCCATAGGCCCTTCCCTCAGGCTGGTAAGTACTATGTCAAAGTTGCCAGCTTTCTATTTATCCATCTTTTATCCTGCCCATTTTCCCACAGAGTTCTGAGCAGCATACATGATTCTCCTCACACAATCTAAATCAGGCTGAGGGAGAATAACTGCCTTGAAATCACCCAGTAAGCTTTATGGTTGAGTGGGGAGTCAAACTGTGGTCTTCCTGGTTCTAATCTAACCATGATATTATCAGCTGCCTACTTATTGGACAGGTATTTCCATTCTCTCTTCCCTGCAAAATTGTCCAAGAGTCCTTGCTTCATGAAAGCCCGCATTTTGGCTCATGCCTCAAAGTCGTGACAGCTAAATCAGAAGTGTGCCTGACACTTATTCTTTGCCCTTTTCCTTTTTTTAAAAAAATATATTTTTATTGGGTTTTTTAAACATGTACATACCCACCACCTATACACCACAAATACATCATAAATGCATACTCCAAGCAGTAACATAGCTAATTTCTCTCCAATACACTTTTGGTACTACATATAAATTCATTTTTTCCATTAATCCATATATCTTAATAATAATTCATAAGTCAACAATAGTATCTAGTTTCTCTAGTTAGGCAAGTCTTTACGTCTACCTCTTCCCATTTAAACCAAAATATTGGTCTACTCTACCAAATACATCTGTTGCTTTTTTCTTTTCTTTTTTAAGTACACCTTCAGATTTTACTTCCTTAACTTTATCTGGCCTAAACATTTTTTTCAACATTAGAGGCCTCCCCCAGCAGAGGTCAGGCAGCAGCTATTCAAATTCAAATTCACCCAGGCACTCAATCACAGGCAAAACAATGCCCCTTCCACTTCCTCTCAATTACAGGCAATCCCAGTCAAACAATGCCCGTTCCTCTCCCACACTCAATCAGCCAGGACTCTGCAAGAACTCTAAGTGCTTCCACACACTGCTAAACACAGTTTTCCCACAAAATATCCTTAGCTGAATTCTCTCAGCTGAAAGCAAGTAAAAGAAACCCACTCACCTCTCTCACAGCTCTCTCTCCTGCTCCTGCTCAGAGCTCAGCTGGTTAAGCCAATTGCAGGGGGAGGGCCAGAAAGACGCCCCCTACTCCAGCTCCCACTCCTAGGGTGCTAGTCGGGCTCTCCCGTCAAAAACAGGAGGCTCGAACGAGACGAAAGAGGTTCAAGCAGGGACGGAGCACACGAGGCTCCCACCTGCTCGTCGATGCGCCGTCATTCTTTGTCCTTTTCCAATGGAACATGGGGAACAGAACTCACTTTCTCCTGTGGTGAGATCCCGAGGCCCCAGATGGCACCTAGAGATAACATCTCCACACAGGGGAGTTCAGCATGTCTTACTTCTCATATTGCTTTGGAAGGAGAAAACAAGAATCGGCAGATACAGCCTGATTTGAAAGACTTAAAAAAACCCAGTATGCAAATACTTAATATGACGTTACTACAATTGCCCTATAGTGGTCACGTCACTGTTTAGCAGAAAACTATTAATCTAGTACCAATCCTAAAATATACCTTGTGAGAAAAGGGTATTTTTTTCCCCTGACCCAGAGTTTGTGGGGAGGAACTGGGGTTTGGCATAGATTCCCCATACTAATTCCACCTCCCATATCCCCTGCTTCAGTATGCGATGATAATTAATTAGGACTAGGGAAAGCACCTTTCCTCCAGTCGTAACTAATCTCCACCTTGATGTGGACTTCTTCAGCTTGAAAGCCAGCTGCCCCCACCACAGTACTGCCCGGAAGCCCCTCAGCCACCCGAGGAGAAGGTGCGTGGCTGGACAAGCCCCATCAGCCACTGTTGTGTCTGCTGACCGCCACCAGAGGCCAGCGCACACTCCTGAGCTGCAGTCCGGCTTAACAATAGGGACTAGGATCCTAGTCCCTCCACTGGGGGAACCAATGGGACCATGGCGGGAGATTCAAAGCCGCCAATGGGACCCAGGGGTGTGTCCCCTGGTTGTGTATATAGTTGGCCTGCCGGCCGTTGTGTGGTGTCTTTTGTTGTGTACTAATAAAGCGTGCTATGCACTACGCCAGTTTCGGTCGTTTGTCCATGCGGCAACCCACTACACAATAGCCACCCTGTCCAAATCCACAGTAGCTCCTTTCTTCTGTGGCAGGGAGCTATAATCTTGCATAACCTTGTATGGAGTGCA
>NW_015164259.1:3162-69834 GCF_001447785.1 Gekko japonicus
CAACATTCAAAGATTATCTTGCCTGTAAAGGAACATTCTGTGAACTACACTGTATTTTCTAGCTTACAAAATCTTTTGCTCTGTTGTAACAAATGTACGAATGAATGAGCTTACTTTTCTTTCTGTTAATAAAAATGCTGCTAAGAGACAGCCTGTCAGAAGAACAGGGAGATGAACAGGGACAGCCTTGGAACAGAGAGAGAGACAGACAGAGCTGATCTGCAGCTTCAAAGAAATCAGTGTGTTGTGTGATTCTTGAACACCCTATCTAAAGTCTTCACCCCATCCTCAAAGTTCTGATGCTACCCCCTTCCCCAGAACTGGTGTCTAGAGCTTGATTGTCTTTGAACACCAACATTCCACTGAGTCATCAATGAGTGGACCTCTTCTCCGTGAATTGGCCTGGTGGTGGAGGGAAGTGCCGTCAAGTCTTAGCTGGCTTTTGCCAATCCCTTAGGGTTTTCAAGGCAAGAGACAGGCAGAGGTGGTGGTTTGCCATTGCCTGCCTCTGTATTATGACCCTGGACTTCCTTGGGGGTCTCCTATCTGAACCGTAACCCATAGTGATCCCCTTCTTACATGCCCAGGGAAATGCTGATTGCCACTTTGGGGTCAGGAAGCAATTTTTCTCCAGGCCAGTTTGGCTGGGGATCCTGAAGGTTTTTGTTGTCATCTTGGCATGGAACAGGGGCAATGTTCCCTCTAAACTGTGGAGTCTTGTGAGCAAAAATTGTACTTTGTGAGCTACTGGTATTAAAGTTGTGAGCGAGCGAGTTGGCTGCTGCATGAATTAGTTTGCTCTGGAGCCATCCATCCTGAGCTAAGACAAATATGTGTGAGCTGGAGGCTAAAGAACTATGAGCTAGCTCACACTAACTCAGCTTAGAGGGAACACTGAACAGGGGTCACTGGGGGTGTGGGGGGGAGGTATTTGTGAATTCCCTGCGTTGTGCAGGGGGTTGGACTAGATGACCCTGGAGATCCCTTCCAACTTTATGATTCTATGATCTTGCTTAGCTTCTGAGATCTGACAAGATTAGGCTAGACTTGGCCATCCAGGTCAGGGTATTAAATTGGCTTAGCCTCCCTCCCAAACAAACTGAACTAGTGGCCATCACTACATCTTGTGGCAGTGAGTTCCACATGTTTGTTGAGCATGCTGGAATGTTGGAGGGGGAAGGGGGACTGAATTTTGGGGAAGGCCATAGCAGGCAATGGTTCCTGCTAGCCAAGCCAATCACAGCCACTGGTGGTCAGTGTGGGGGCAGCAACTGGTGATGGTGTACAACTGAACTCCATCCCTGGATCCTATGGAAACGTTCATTTATTTGTTGTTCAGTCACACAGTCAAGTCCAACTCTTCGCGATTCCATGGACCACATCACGCCAGGCCCTGTCTAACCATCTCAACCTTTTCCATCCCCTTCTTCTTTGACCTTCAATCTTTCTCAGCATCAGGGTCTTCTCCAGTGAGTGCTCCCTTCTCATTTGGTGGTGAAAGTATTTGAGCTTCAGCTTCACTATATGGCCTTCCAGGGAACAGTCAGGGTTGATTTCTTTTAGGACTGACTGATTCGATCTCCTTGCAATCCAAGGGACTCTCAAGAGTCTTCTCCAGCACCATAAATCGAAAGCATCTATTCTTCGGAGCTCAGCCTTCCTTATGGTCCAACTCTCGCAGCCATACATTACTACTGGGAATACCATTGCTTTGACCATACGGACTTTTGTTGGCAGGGTGATGTCTCTACTTTTTATTATGCTGTCTAGGTTTTATTTTTATTATGCTGTCATTTATTTACTTCCATTTATATCCAGCCTGACTCTCCAGTGGGCCCCCAAAGCAGCTTACATCAGTTTGGCTCAGGTGCAGGTGAAGATCATCTGTAGAACTATATATGTTGCTCTTTTTGTGCACGGGGAGGGAGAAAACCATTCAGGCATAATCATCCTTGGATCTGGCCTGCAGCTAATAGCTTGCAGAAGGAAGTATTGCTGTTGATTCACTCCGATGCACGGAATGCTGTTCTTCGCTCATAACTGGCCTATGGTACCACCAAGTGTTCAATAGTTGGAATGCACGGACATAACATGGAGCCAACCCTTTTTGCAATAAATATATTTGCCCCTGTAGATTTTGCCTGATATGAAAAATGCTCGGGACATAGAGTTGCCAGGTCCTACCTTTCTGCTGAGCGGGGGTGGGGGGGGGACTATGGACCTTTCCTGTAGCTTCTGCCGATTTTCAGCCCGGTTTTACCATAGAGTTTCGCCCCAAAACTAGAGCATTGCCACATTATGTTGGTGCGATGAGGTCGCTTCTGGGTGAAGGCATTGTGCTGCGCTTTGGGGCATCTGCAGGCAGGAGCCTGCAAAAGCAGGGGAACCTGGGGGGCTGGCAGCCCTCATGGGACAAGCACTTGCTACCAGGAACAGCGGGTGACCAAGTGATTTAAACCCAGGAACTAGCCCCTGAAGAAAAGCCCCCCGGTGCCAGCTCTGCCCCCATATCTATTCAAGCAACCCAGAGAAAAGACCCGACAATGCCAGCTGCACTCCCAAAGAGGCTGGTTTGTCTGAAAATCTTCTGATAATGATTCATGCTATCAGTCGGCAGCCTGCCCTTTTGCCATTTACAGGAAGGGGCATGAAATATATAGACCAAGACCACAGAGCTCCTGGACAGGTTACCTATGAATTGGCCTTGAAACGTGCACAGTTTAGCCTGTTGAGGCCGGTGTGGTGTCGTGGTTAAGGGTGGCAGACTCATCCAGCAGAATTAAACTTTTGAACTTTTGAGCATCTCACAAGTGGGGGAGTAGGTACTTGCTCCTCTGGGGGACAGGTATTGTATCTATCATAAAGAAAATCGTTATTTGGACCTATCGTAGCATTAAAATCTCCCCCAACTATCAAATATGCAGTTGGATACTCACTAATTAAATTCCAGATATACGTTTCAAGGCCACCCCAATCTATATCATTCTGAGGGGGACAATAGACATTAATAATCAAACATGTTGTCTGAGAGTACATCAACACTAATGCCATAGCCACTTGCTTAAAGGAAACCAGTTGTTTAGCCCTTACATTCAGAATAGTCGAAATTAATATACCCAATCCCCCTTTTGCTCCCCCCTTTTAGAGGGCAGTGCTTGAAGATCGTATGTTTTATACCCATTAAAAATAATGGATGTGAGGCCGATCTGGCTGCGACATCTGTCACCCCATTGATCGCCAGGGTTGATTCGGCTGATCTGGCTGGCTAGGCGGGTGTCCCCTACCTCCCTCACCGCTCCATGTGCGTCCCTCCCGAAGCTGCGCACTCGGTGGAAGAGGACGACCATCCCAGATAGAAGGAGTGTACCGTTCTTCGGTGGCAGACTCTAATCTGGAGAACTGGGTTTGAATCCCCACTTCTTCCACATGAAGCCTGCTGGGTGACCTTGGGCCAGTCACAGTTATCTCAGAACTCTCTTAGCTGCGCCTGCCTCACAAGGTGCCTGTTGTGGGGAGAGGAAAGGAATGTGATTTAACCCATTCTGAAACTCCTTAAGGCACAGAAAAGCAGAGTATAGAAGCTACTCTTCTAGGTGGGTTGGAAGCAAGAGGTGGAAACTGTGCCATGTTTATAACCTGAGGCCTAGCTTTAGCTTTTGAAGTAGATGAGCAGGAGGTGTTTTGGTGACAGATTTTGAGTTTTGCCTATCTAAAATGCATCATAAATGTTTTTTTTAGAAATGTCTTCTCTGGACTGGATTTTATTCTTAGTGTTTGGATTTATCATGCATAGCTGTTTCAAGATTAATTCCTTTGCTGTTTCATAAATGTTGGTTACTTTGGTAAATCACTCTGCTTACGTATTTCTCCTACTAAGCAGTCACCTACCCCCCTACTCTCTGGAAACTGTTTCCTTCTTACTTGCAGATAATGATCCCCAAAGTACATCGGGTGGGGCTAAATATGAATCAGTTCTTTTAATCCTTGATTCCCAATAGGATATTTAGACATTTTCTGCTGCTCAATATCATCTATCTGTGAGCTTTTAGGATTGAAAGGAAAGAAACACTGGTTGGGCATCAGAAAAGGTACTGGTGGGTACCATGTAGGAAAATTCTGATACAGAGGATCTAAAGGAGAAAACCAATTTCACCTACCTTCTTTTTTAAAAAAACTGTATTTCTAAAGGATGGTCTTTAAACTGCATTGGAAAGTACTGGAAAGAACTAACATGTAGTTAGTTTGTAGTTTGTAGTGGGAAAATTATATATATAAAAGGGCCAACTGAAAACTTGCTAAGGAGCGGTCCTAAAAGCAAACAAAAATATCTTTTGTACTCACTTTGTACTCACTTGTAATCACTTTGAAAATAGAAAGGGCTCCTTTGTGGTCTATTGGTACAATCGTTTTAAGGACAATCGCTTTAAGGACAAGTCCCAGAGGCTCTCTAGAAAGTAAAGGCTCGGGTCTTGTGACCAAAATTTAATGCAAGGTTGATGGGGTCTCTCTGCAGGGCAAGATTAGGGGGAGAGTCTCGTGGATTAGCTCAGTTGGTGGGGGGGAGGCTCGGTTGGTGGTGGGGAGGCTAGAGAAGAAGTGCAAGGGTCATGGCCCATCATCAGCTGTCAACTGACGAGATTGAGTAGTAGTTTCAGGGTGACGGCCAAGGAATCACTGGCTATCTTTAAGCAGCGGCTGGACAAACACTTGTCAGGGATACTGTAGGCTGATCCTGCATTGAGCAGGGGGTTGGACTAGATGGCCTGTATGGCCCCTTTTAACTCTGTGATTCTATGAAACAACTCAAGAACAAAACAGTCTCTCTTGGCATTAATAACAGAGAATTAAGAAATGAAGCAAACTCCTATGCTCAAGTCTATTAGTTATAATTAATTCTGTCCTATTCAACTCATTCTTTCACAACTCTGATCCAAACCCCTGATTTAGAATCCATGTAAGAGATGCTTTTGAATGTCTCATTCCCTGTGATTTTAATTGGCTGGGAGTGTAGCTTGTTAAGACTTGGCTATAAAATCAGCTGGAAGAAGCAGCAGTTTTGTGGACACGACAAGTACACATTGCTACTGCTCTTGCTGTTCCTGGACCGCTGGAACCTTGACCCTGAGACTGGACCTGACTATCGGCTTTTCTGGAACCCCTGACCTTGGACTGGACTTGGACTTGCTGCCTGGATCCCTTGACCCTAGACGGGACTTGGCATACCTGCTCTCTGGAACCCCTAATGTTTGGACTGGACCCTGGTTACTCTTTGCAACCTTGCCCGTGACCTGCCCTGCTGAGCCCCAGCTCTCATCTCCTGATGGCTGCTGCATCAATTAGTTTGCTCTGGAGCCCTCCTTCCTGAGCGAAGACAAAAATGGGTGAGCCGGAGGCTAAAAAACTGTGAGTTAGCTCACACTAACTCAGCTTAGAGGGAACACTGCGCAACTAATTTATGCAGTGGCCAAATCATTCACTCAAAACTTTAATGTCAGTAGCTCACAAAGTAGAATTATTGCTCACAAGACTTCGCAGCTTAGAGGGAGCATTGGTTTTAAGCCAGTTTTACCACAAAGTTTTGCCCTCAGACCAGAGCATCCCCGTGGGAGTCCCCGGCATGATGACATCACTTCTGGGCGATGTCATCATGCCTCTCAAATCCCCCAGCAGAGCGACCAGGGGACCAGACAACCCTATACTGAGGCCTAGTTGTGGCCTGTTCTGTTAGTTGGCTGTTGTGTCCCAGTAAAGATGGTTCTTATGACCACGGCTGCCTCCAGCACTGATCCATTCCCTCCCTAAAGACATAACACTCTTTTCATGCCTTCCTTCCCAATTTTACTTTCATGAACGCAATGGCTTGCAGATGACCCTCAAGGCTCTGTTCATCGTTCTTCTGCACCTCGTGAGGCAGGAGGAGTCTGGAGCTCACTCAGGTCGGAAAAAGTCTAAAATAGAGTTTGCAGGTCTTGACAAACTGTTCCCAACCTCTGTGGCCTTCTTTTGTTGCGGCTGCTCTTTCTTTGGTTGTTCGACACCGATCTTTTTATAAAGGATGCTGTTCTCCGGGCCTTTCTTCTGAATGCCTTCTGGTTCTTTAGCACCTATTTTTGGCAGGACGCTGCATTTCTCAGGCTCCTCCTTGGTTGGTGCTGGAGTTTGATTGGGCACGCTTCCCATTGCCCCCGAGGCCTGTTTTTTTGCTCTCTCCAGTTCTTCAATGGCCATTCGAACTTTTTTCTGTTCTTCCAGGGCCTTCTTCTCAGCCCTCCATTGTTCCTCAACAGCGGCCTTATGAGCTTTAGCTAATTCTTCCATAGCTAGACGAGCTCTCTCTTGTTGCTCTATGGATCTCATCTGTTCCTCCACTGCCTTTGTCTTTGCTTCCTCCAGCTCCTTAAATACCTTCTTTGCTCTCTGCTGTTCTGCCAGGGCTGCTTTCTGTGCTGTCTCTTGTTCCTCCAAAGCTACTTTATGGAGTTTTGCCAGTTCGTCTATAGCGTGCTGAGCCCTCAGCTGTTCATCTAGGGCCAATCTCTTTGCTTTCTCTTGTTCCTCCAGGGCCCTTTTCCGTGTTTCTTCCACTTCCCCAAGCACCATCTTAGCCCTCTCCTGTTCCTCAAAGGCTATCTTCTGAATTCTCTGCTCTTCCTCCATGGCTCTAGCATGTGCTCTCTCCAGTTCTTCCATAGCCACCTGTGCTTTCCTCTGCTCCTCTAGGACCTTTTGTTGAGCTCTTTCATTTTCTTCCATGGCCTTTCTCCTAGTTGCCACCAACTCCTCCAGGGCTTTTTTCTGTGCAAACTCCAGTTCTTCCTGGGCCCTCTCTGCTCTCTCTCTCTCTTTCATTGCTCTCTTCTCTGCTCTTTCCCGTTCTTCTAATACCTTTCTTTGAAGCTCTGAAAGTTCTTTTACGGCGGCTTCAGCTGTTTCTCTTTCTTTCATTGCTTTGTTAGCCTTTTCTTGTTCTTCTAGGCACTTCCCTTGAATCTTTAAAAGTTCTGCCTGGGCCTTCTGAACTTCCTCTGTTTCTTTCATCACTCTCTTCTCAGTCTCCTCAAGATCTTGCAGGACCTTCCTGTGATTTTTTTCAAGTTCTTCCAGGGATGCCTCAACCATGTGCCTTTCTTTTAGTGCTTTCTTAGCCCTTTCTTGTTCTTCAAGGACCTTCCCCTGATTCATTGTAAGTTCTTCCTGGGCTTTTTGAGCTCTCTCTCTTTCTTTCACTGCTTTCTGCTCAAGCTTTCCTTGTTCTTCTAAGAACTTCCTTTTGGTTTTTGAAAGTTCTTCCAGGGCAGTTTCAGCCATCATTCTTTCTTGCACTGCTTCCTCCTCAGCCCTTTTCTGTTCTTCTATGACCACCCTATGAATCTTTGAAAGCTCTTCCAGGGCCAACTCAGCCATTTCTTGTTCTTGCATCGCTTTCTTAGCTTTTTCCTGTTCTTCGAGGACCTTTCTCTGAATTTCTGAAAGCTCTTCCTTGGCTTTTTGAGCTCTCTGGATTTCATACATTGCTTTCTTTTCAGCTTCTTCTTGTCCGTTTAGGATCTTTCTCTGAATCTTTGTAAGTTCTTCCAGGTCCGCTTCAGCCATCTTTCTTTCCTCTATTGCTTTCTTCACAGCCCTTTCTTGTTCTTCTAGGACCTGCCTGTGAGTCTCTGAAAGTTCTTCCAGGGCTGCCTCAGCCACTTCTCGTTCTTGCATGGCTTTCTCAGCCCTTTCCAAGTCTTCTAGGATCTTTCTCTGAATTTCTGAAAGCTCTTCCTTGGCTTTTTGAGCTCTCTGGATTTCATACATTGCTTTCTTTTCAGCTTCTTCTTGTTCATCTAGGATCTTTCTCTGAATCTTTGCAAGTTCTTCCAGGTCCGCTTCAGCCATCCTTCTTTCCTCCATCGCTTCCCTCTCAGCCCTTTCCTTTTCTTCAAGGACTTTCCTATAATTCTTTGAAAGTTCTTCCAGGTCCGCTTCAGCCATCTTTCTTTCCTCTATTGCTTCCCTCTCAGCCCTTTCCTTTTCTTCAAGGACTTTCCTATAATTCTTTGAAAGTTCTTCCAGGTCCGCTTCAGCCATCCTTCTTTCCTCCATCGCTTCCCTCTCAGCCCTTTCCTTTTCTTCAAGGACTTTCCTATAATTCTTTGAAAGTTCTTCCAGGTCCGCTTCAGCCATCCTTCTTTCCTCCATTTTTCTGAATCTTTGTAAGTTCTTCCAGGGCTGCTTCAGCCACCTTTCTTTCCTCCTTTGCTTTCTTCTCAGCCCTCTCCTGTTCTTCCAGGACTTTCCTATGATTCTTTGAGAGTTCTTCCAGGGCTGCCATGGCCATCTCTTGTTCTTGCATTTCTTTCTTAGCATCTTCCAGTTCTTCTAGAATTGTCCTATGAATCTTTGAAAGCTCTTCCAAGGCTGACTCAGCTATTTGTCGTTCTTGCATAGCTTTCTTAGCTTTTTCTTGTTCTTCAAAGACCTTTATCTGAATTTCTGAAAGCTCTTCCTCGGCTTTTTGAGCTCTCTGGATTTCATACATTACTTTCTTTTCAGCTTCTTCTTGTTCGTCTAGGATCTTTCTCTGAATCTTTGTAAGTTCTTCCAGGGCTGCTTCAGCCATCCTTCTTTCCTCCTTTACTTTCTTCTCAGCCTTCTCCTGTTCTTCTAGGACTTTCCTATGATTCTTTGAAAGTTCTTCCAGGTCTGCCATGGCCATCTCTTGCTCTTGCATTGCTTTCTTAGCACCTTCCAGTTCTTCTAGCACTGTCCTATGAATCTTTGAAAGCTCTTCCAGGGCTGACTCAGCCATTTCTTGTTCTTGCATTGCTTTCCTAGCCTTTTCCTGTTCTTCATGGGCTTTTATCTGAATTTCTGAAAGCTCTTCCTTGGCTTTCTGTGCTCTTTGGATCTCATACATTGCTTTCTTTCCAGCTTCTTCTTGTTCATCTAGGATATTTTTCTGAATCTTTGTAAGTTCTTCCAGGGCTGCTTCAGCCATCCTTCTTTCCTCCTTTACTTTCTTCTCAGCCTTCTCCTGTTCTTCTAGGACTTTCCTATGATTCTTTGAAAGTTCTTCCAGGTCTGCCACGGCCATCTCTTGTTCTTGCACTGCTTTCTTAGCACTTTCCAGTTCTTCCAGGACTATCCTATGAGTCTTTGAAAGTTCTTCCAGGGCTGCTTCAGCCATTTCTCGTTCTTGCATTGTTTTTTTAGCTCTTTCTTGTTCTTCAAGGAATTTTATGTGAATTTCTGAAAGCTCTTCCCTGGCATTTTGAACTCTCTGTATTTCACATGTTGCTTTCTTTTCAGCTTCTTCTTGTTCTTCTAGGATCGTTCTATGAATTTTTGCAAGTTCTTCCAGGCCTGCTTCAGCCATCTTTCTTTCCTCCTTTGCTTTCTTCTCAGTCTTTTCCTGCTCTTCTAGGACCTTCCTATGAGTCTCTAAAAGTTCTTCCAGGGCTGCCTCAGCTACCTCTCGTTCTTTCATGGCTTTCTCAGCCCTTTCCAGGTCTTCTAGGATCTTTCTCTGAATTTCTGAAAGCTTCTCCTGAGCCTTATGAACAAGCTCCATTTCTTTCAATGCTTTCCCCTCTGCCTTTTCTTGTTCTTCCAGGACCTTTCTTTGAGCCTTTGCAAGTTCTTCCAGGGCTGCCTCAATCCTCTTCTTTTCTTCTCGAGATGTTTTCTGTGCTTGCTCCTGTTCTTCCCTGGCTGCCATCTGGGCTCTTTTCTGTTCCTCCAGTGCCTGCTCATGAGCTCTTTCCAGGTTTTCCAGTGCTTTCTGGGCTTGTTGGAATTCCTCCAGGACTTGCCCATGAACTTTTTCGAGATTTTCCAGTGCTTTCTGAGCTCTCTCCTGTTCTTCCAGTGCCTGCTGCTGAGTTCTTTCCTGTTCCTCCAAAGCTTTTTTCCTAGTTGTTGCCAACTCTTTCAGAGCTTGTTGCTGAAGTATTGCCAGTTCCTCTAGAGCCATTTTGCGGGCTCTCTCTTGTTCTTCTAGGAGATTTTGGTAGGCTTCTTCCTGATCTTTAAGTATCTTATGCTGTGATCTTTCCCGTTCTTCTAAGATCGTCTGCAAAATCTTCTCCTCTACAGCCAGTTCTTCTTCTTGAGCTCTCAGCTTCTCCTCCAGCTCTTCCTGAAGCGCTCTCAACTGTTCCTCCAGCTCTTTCTGATGGATCAACCCATGGTTTTTCAGTTCCTTGGGCTGAGAATTCTCTTGTTCTTTTAATAATTTTTGCTGAAAGCTTCCTTGTTTTTTAGTCTCTTCATAAGATCTCCACTGCTGCCTCATCCCTTCCCGCAGACTTCCTTCCAGCTCCTTCTGGGACACACTCTCCTGTTTCTTTAGTACTCCCTCTTTGCTGTGTTGATGTTCTTTTATGCTTTGCCCCCAAGTGCTCCTCTGATATCCTGTAGTTTTATTGTGATTGCTTTCCAACTCTGCTTGGGCGGCTTGAACTCCTTCATGCTTTTCAGGAGCTTTCGGAATTGTATCCAGTAGCTCATTATCCTTTCTTTTCTCCTGTCCTAGTTCATGCTTCCTCCAGTATCTGGCAGTTTTCAGAGCCTTTGGCTGAGCCTTCCTTAACATGGCATAGGATTCTTCATCATAATCCAACTGACAGGCCACGGCAAGGTCCTTCACAGCCTTCTGCCAGTAACCAAGTACAAAAAAGGCCTTTCCTCTCCACTTGTAGGACTGTGCAGAATCAGGGTTCACCTGTATGGCTTTATCGCAGTCTCGGATGGCAGCAATGGGCTTCTGAAGCTTCAGATAGACACTGGCCCGGTTTGCGTATAAGATGGTAAAGTGTGGATTGAGCTTAATGGCTTCAGTGAACAGCGCTATTGCCCTTGAAAGTTCGCCCTTATTGACTGCATCGAAGGCCTCTCTCTTCCTCTCACTGGCCTGTTTACGCATTTCTTCTGTCACCTTCAACCTTTCGTCACCCATCTCTTGAGGAGCATCTTCGTCCGGCTCCACCACCTCTCGAGTATCGATATCCAGATCACTTTCCTCGCTCTCAGACTGATCGGCGCGCTTTTGCTGAGCTCCTTCCTGAACTCTCCGTTCCTGGCCTTGAGCTGCTTCATCATTTTCGTGTGTTGTCAGCTGACCCCTTTTGCGGGCCTCAGCCCGGACCTCCTTCAGCATCGCATAGGTACTTTCATCGTAATCCAATCGACAGGCCAAAGCCAGATCTTTAGCTGCCTCCCCCCAGTCTCTTAGGACACGATATGCTGCCCCACGGCATTTATAAGACAATGCTGAGTAAGGGTTTATGAAAATGGCTTGGTTGCAGTCTCTTATGGCCGCATTGGGCATCTCCATCTGCAGGAAGATCCTGGCTCGGTTGGCATACAAGTCGGGAACCCGGGGGTTTGATTGGATGGCTTCAGTAAACAGGAAGGCAGCTCTTTGCAGTTCACCTTTCTCCACTGCAGCAAGGGCTTCCTTCTTTTTTTCACTGGCCTGCTTCCACATCTGAACCGTGATCTCCATATTTTCATGTACCCTCTCCTGGAGACAATCAGTACGATCTGACTGGATGACCTCCTCCGATTTATTCTTCAAAAGCGTGCTAGTGGCTTCCTCTCTCCAACCTTTCCCTGGATCCTCTGAATTTGCTTGTACGTTCCTCACCACCTCCAGTATCTTGGGCTCCTTAATTCTTGGGGTGGTACACTCTGCCAGTCTCTCAGAGATCCTTTGAAACCCCATCTTTAGTTTCTTGATCACAGCGTTGGCCTCTTCGTCGTAATCCAATCTGGAAGCCAAAGCAGGATCCCTTGCTCTTGAATGCCCCAAAATCTGGAGTGCTTTCCCTTTCAATTTGAATGGCTCTGATGAATTAGGGTCAAGTCGAATGGCTGCGTCGCAGTCTTTAATGGCAGCATCTAGCTCCTCTAGCTGCACAAAAACATTGGCCCGATTTATGTATGAACTGGGAAGGTGTGGATTCAGTTCTATGGCTTCTGTGAACAACTGAATGGCTTTCTGAAGCTCACCTTTTGCCCAGACTTCAAAAGCCTCCCTGTTTTTTTCATTGACCAGATCCCCCACCTCGTCAGGCGACTGCATATCTTTAGACTCCGCTTCTTGAGGGTCATTTTCATAAGGTTCTATCATTTCCTCACTGCAAGTTTCCAAACCGTTCTCATTGCTTCTGATGCCTCCCAGAAGCCTGTCTTCCCCAACGCGCACACAAATGTTGAGAGTGGGTGATGAGAAATTGTGTATGGTTCCAAAAGACTTCTGCCCAAATAATCGGTTTTCAGAGCTGACAGATTTCTGACTAGTCCTGCCTATGTTGTCACTGTGAACTTTCCTGGGATCCATTGTGGACTGAGAGATGAAGAGGGTACAGGGAGTGCGAATCCAGCTCTAAAAGGGAAGGAAGTTGATCTGGGAGAGGGGGCTTAGTTGTTAATGAGCAGCCTGATGACAAACGGGGCCCTCATCCTTCCTCTCCCATGTTCCTGTTAAGTGTGACTACTGCTGCATCTACTTCATGTGCTAAAACTCAGCAAGAGATTTTCAAAAACAAAGGGAGATTTTGTGATGTCATAAATCACAGCATTCCATTCATTCCGACCTTTAATGGCATAACATACATAATCAGGTTATATACAGAATGGAAAAAGGATTTACCATACGTAAATAATTACACATACAGTCATACTTAGTCAGGATTGGATTTAAGAATATCTGCCAGAAAATGGGCTACAGTCTCGGTAATCTCCCACTCAGTGTCACTCAATAAATGCCAACAGAAAGAAAGATTGATCAAATAGTCAGGGGGTAAAGAGAGCTTTCGCAGTCACATTATTTCCAGCCTGAGGGAGACAGTGGGTAGGTTAAAGGTCACCCAGACATATAATCCCAGGGGCCACCATTCCACTCAGGGGGCTGTCATGGTCATGGTAGTCCCAAAACACTACTGCTGCTGCCAGGGGGCCATCGTTCAACTCTGCAACCTGTCATTCCAGTCCCAGAACACTTCTGCTGCTGCCAGGGGCTGTCAGTCCACAATTGGGGATGTCATTTCAGTCCCAGAATGCTTCTGCTACACCCAGGGGCTGTAATTCCACTCTGTGACCTGTCATTCCAGTTCCAGAACACTTTTTCTACTGTCAGGGACCATCATTCCACTCCGTGACCTCTCATTCCAGTCCAAGAACCCTTCTCCTGCTCCCAGGCGCCATGATTCCATTGGGGGTGGGGTGGGCTGTCATTCCAGCCCCAGAGTTGCCAACCTCCAGGCAGTGGCTGGAGATCTCCTACAAGTACAACTGATCTCCAGACGACAGGTCAGTTCCTCTGGAGAAAATAGCCAGTTTGGAAGGTGGATTCTGTGGCATTATACCTGGTTGAAATCCCTCCCCTCCTCAAACCCTGCCCTCCTCAGACTCCACCCCCCTCCAAATCTCCAGGCATTTCCCAACCTGGAGCCGGCAACCCTATGTGATTCCCTTCCTAGGAACCGTCAATCCATGCTGGGCCCTGTCATTCCAGTTCCAAAGCAGTCTATCAGGGCCCAGAGACATTCACTGAAACTCCATTTTGCATTTTCATTGCAAGGTTCGGTGTGCTGTAATGTATTTCAATCAAGCCCATGCAAGGCAATTGGCATTCCTAGTTCCCATGATCTCCAATGGGCCTTCAAGCCCCTTTTTCTACTGTCAGGGACCATCATTCCACTCCGTGACCTCTCATTCCAGTCCAAGAACCCTTCTCCTGCTCCCAGGCGCCATGATTCCATTGGGGGTGGGGTGGGCTGTCATTCCAGCCCCAGAGTTGCCAACCTCCAGGCAGTGGCTGGAGATCTCCTACAAGTACAACTGATCTCCAGACGACAGGTCAGTTCCTCTGGAGAAAATAGCCAGTTTGGAAGGTGGATTCTGTGGCATTATACCTGGTTGAAATGCCTCCCCTCCTCAAACCCTGCCCTCAGACTCCACCCCCCCTCCAAATCTCCAGGCATTTCCCAACCTGGAGCCGGCAACCCTATGTGATTCCCTTCCTAGGAACAGTGAGTCCATGCTGGGCCCTGTCATTCCAGTTCCAAAGCAGTCTATCAGGGCCCAGAGACATTCACTGAAACTCCATTTTGCATTTTCATTGCAAGGTTCGGTGTGCTGTAATGTATTTCAATCAAGCCCATGCAAGGCAATTGGCATTCCTAGTTCCCATGATCTCCAATGGGCCTTCAAGCCCCTCCAATTGTTTCCAGGGGGCAATCCCGTCATTCGTTTTATTACAAGCCTAAAACATGTTTAGTTATTATTACAAACACTGCATTAACGAGAACACACACCTTGGGTGGACCAAAGCTTGGGTTAGAAAACTATTCTTGCACCCTGAGTGGCTTCCAGGGTTGCCAGCTCCAGGTTGGGAAATACCTGGAGATTTCGGGGGGGAGGGGGAGCCCGAAGAGGGTGGGGTTCAGGGAGGAGAGGAACTTCAATGGGGTATGATGCCATAGAGTCCACAGGGCTTTTTTTTTAAAAAAAGAAGTGCCGACCTCAAGAGAGAAATGAAGTTTTCAATCAGTATCCTGAAAACTCATGAACTTTTAAACATTTTTAAAAGAATGTTATCGAAGAGGTTCCAGAACTTCATTCTGGCGCATTCCCCCAAGAAAACAGCCCTAGAGCCCACCTTCTAAGGCAACCATTTTCTCCCGGTGATCTGATCTCTGTCGCCTGGGGATCAGTTGTAATAGCGGGGGATCGCCAGCCACTACCTGGAGGTTGGCCAGTAAAACAGTAAATCACTGTGTACAATATAAGTTGATTTTTATCTGCAATGTTTTAGAATTCAATTATAAACAAAATTACAACCATAACATTATAATATGCAATATAAAGCTTAGCAGTACAAATGAAATATTACAGTGCCAGTTTCAGACAAACAACAGAGTTCTAGTGCACTGTCCGTTTGCGAGTCCTTCTTCAGGTTTGTCATTCTGTATTTATATCTTCATTAGAATGAAGTGCTGCAAGCCATATTTCAAAATGCTAATTCTTATACAATTTTGATGTACGCTACCGCGCTTATTCTGGTGACTGGGGAGCTCCTATAGCAAGCTCTAATGTGACTGGGTCTACAGTATATAATAATTGGCTAAGCTTACTAGAACTCCGTCGTTTGTCTGAAACTAGCACTGTAATGTTTTATTTGTACTGCTAAGCTTTATGTTGCATATTATGGTTGTAATTTTGTTTATAATGTTATGGTTGTAATTTTGTTTATAATTGAATTCTAAAACATTGCAGATAAAAATCAACGTATATTGTTTATTTGTACACGGTGATTTACTGTTTTACTGGCTATTACACACCGTGGTCCTGTTTGTTGTAATACTACCTGGAGGTTGGCAACCCAAGTGCGGCAGGAGTCAATAAAGAATCCATGACTGCCCATAAGGAATAATGGAGAGGACGCTTGCCCATAGAGGATAATGGAGTACATAATTGCCAATAGAGAATCCATAAGGCCAATAAAGAATCCATGACTGCCTATAAGGAATAATGGAGAGGACGCTTTCCCATAGAGGATAATGGAGTACATAATTGCCAATAGAGAATCCATAAGGCCAATAAAGAATCCATGACTGCCTATAAGGAATAATGGAGAGGACGCTTTCCCATAGAGGATAATGGAGTACATAATTGCCAATAGAGAATCCATGATTGCCCATAGGGAATAATGCAGAGCAGAGCACACCTGACCATATGGTATAATGGAGTCCATGCTTCGCACAATGAATAAGGTAGACCACATGTGGACAAAGGGATTAAGGGAAACCTCGCTTGTCTGAGGGAATAAGGGAGACCACATGTGCCTATAGGGAATAAAGGAGACCGTGCTTGCCCACAGAGGATATTGGGGTCCATGCTTGACCAAAGGGAATAATACAGACCAAATTTCCATAATATGCAACATAAAGCTTAGCAGTACAAATAAAATATTACAGTGCTAGTTTCAGACAAACGACGGAGTTCTAGTACACTGTCCGTTTGCGAGTCCTTCTTCAGGTTTGTCATTCTGTACTTATATCTTCATTAGAATGAAGTGCTGCAAGCCATATTTCAAAATGCTAATTCTTATACAATTTTGATGTACGCTACCGTGCTTATTCTGGTGACTGGGGGAGCTCCTATAGCAAGCTCTAATGTGACTGGGTCTACAGTATATAATAATTGGCTAAGCTTACTAGAACTCCGTCGTTTGTCTGAAACTAGCACTGTAATGTTTTATTTGTACTGCTAAGCTTTATGTTGCATATTATGGTTGTAATTTTGTTTATAATGTTATGGTTGTAATTTTGTTTATAATTGAATTCTAAAACATCGCAGATAAAAATCAACGTATATTGTTTATTTGTACACGGTGATTTACTGTTTTACTGGCTATTACACACCGTGGTCCTGTTTGTTGTAATACTACCTGGAGTTTGGCAACCCAAGTGCGGCAGGAGTCCTGTCTGTCAGAGAAGGGGGTGGGATGCCCCATCCCTTTGTTTCGCTTCTTTCATATCTGAAGCAGGCTCGGGGTGGTCAGCTGTGGCCATGTCAAAGTGCTGCGTCCAGAGGCTGCTACTCCTACCCGGGGGTACGTGTGACCGAGTTAGTCTCAGGGAGCCCCGCATATGGGGATGTACTAAAACTAAGGACAAGCGATTGCCCATAGGGAATACATGAGTGGACAGCGATTGCTCATAGGCAATACATGAATGCCAATAGAGAATCCATGATTGCCCATAGGGAATAATGGAGAGTAGGCTTGCCCAGAGGGGATAGTGCAGTACATAATTGCTAATAGAGAATCCATAACTGCCAATAGAGAATCCATGACTGCCCATAGGGAATAATGGAGAGGACGCTTGCCCATAGGAGATAATGGAGTACATAATTGCCAATAGAGAATCCATAAGGCCAATAAAGAATCCATGACTGCCTATAAGGAATAATGGAGAGGACGCTTTCCCATAGAGGATAATGGAGTACATAATTGCCAATAGAGAATCCATGATTGCTCAAAGGGACATAATTGCCAACAGAAAATCTAGGATTGCCCATAGGGAGTAATGGAGAGTAGGCTTGCCCAGAGGGGACAGTACAGCACATAATTGCCAATAGAGAATCCATGATTGCCCTTAGGGAATAATGCAGAGCAGAGCACACCTGACCATATGGTATAATTGAGTCCATGCTTCGCACAGTGAATAAGGTAGACCACATGTGGATGTAGGGAATAAGGGAAACCTCGCTTGTCCAGAGGGAATAAGGGAGACCAAATGTGCCGATAGGGAATAAAGGAGACCGCGCTTGCCCACAGAGGATATTGGGGTCCATGCTTGACCAAAGGGAATAATACAGACCAAATTTCCCCATAGGGAAAATGGACCCAATGCTTGCCATAGGAATTAAGAGAGAACATGCTTGCCCACAGGAACTACTAAAGAGCATCCTTGCCCATAGGGAATAATAGAGACAATGCTAGCCCATAGGGAATAATGCTGCCCTTGCTTGCCCACAGAAGACAATGGATGCCCTTGCTGCCCTTGCTTGCCCATAGGGAATAATGGAAACCACACTTGCCCAACTATTAGAATTCCATAATTGGTTAGACCAACAGGATGAAACAATAAAGTCTGAACTTCATATGGAGTCAGATTAATGTTTTAGACATTATGGTTTACGTCACAGCTAATAAGTTCCAAACAGGCCTGTGTAAAAAAAACAAAAAACCATGAATAATGATTCTTTCTTACAATTAGATAGTCAGTCTGTATAAATTTGTATATTCCACAAGAGAAACCTACCCCTGTAGGGGCAGATCACTAGCATCACCTGACAGGGAATGAACTGCAAAAACTGTTGCATTCTACTAAAATCTGCCAGCTCATATTTTCCTCCCATGTCTGTCTGGGCATCTACCCTGCTTAGCAGGGGGAGATAAGCAGATGCAAAGGACTGCACCTTAACAGTGAGATATGCAGTGCTGCTATATATCTTTTCTAATGTGTTAGCTATAAGGGAAGTTAAATCTGCGAGCACAAAAAAGTCTTGGGTGTCAGTCTGTGTTGCTGTCTCCTCCTTAGGAGGTTGCGTGTGTTGTGTAGAAGTCACTGGTCACTCCTGAAGCAGACTAAAACTATTTGGATGCCAGTAAGAGCCAAGAGGCTCAAGGGGATTTAGAAAATGATCCATCTTAGCCTGCTTTAGTTTTGGGGCTTCAGCATCTGGAGAAGGGTGAGACCTTCTCTTACCCACGGGACAGCTACGGAAACTTCATGCCCTCTGCCACAGACAGTACTACGACTCCGGCTCTCGATAAACCTATCATAAATATTTCAAGGAGTGCCTCCCCACATCCTTTTTCTTCAAACAAACGCTATCTAATTGTAAGAAAGAATCCTGATTCATGGGGGGTTTTTTTACACAGGCCTGTTTGGAACTTATTAGCTGTGACGTAAACCATAATGTCTAAGACATTAATCTGACTCCATATGAAGTTCAGACCTTATAGTTTCATCCAGTTGGTTTAACCAATTATGGAATTCTAATAGTTGGTCCTGATTTCCTCTCCCTAGTAAGAATACATCATTGGTGTTATGGCACCCCTTGATTCTGCAGGTTGCAAAGGGATTTCCACTGGAGTAGATAAATTGCTGTGCAATGTTCTCCATGTATAGATTGGCAACCTCTGGTGCCATGAGAACACACACGGTCGAATGAGAAATAATTTATTTTAAGGACAATCCCTGCAAGAAGGCAGAAGGTGGGTAGCTCTGTTGTCTGTTATTTAGAGTATTCTCTATTACTAATGAAGTATCACCTTGCAGAATATTGGTATAGAGAACAGTTACATTGCTTATATTGGGAAGGGGCCATGGCTCAGTGGTAGAGCATCTGCTAGGCATGCAGAAGGTCCCAGGTTCAATCCCTGGCATTTCCAGTTCAGGATCAGGTAGCGAGCCATTGTAAGTCTGAGTAGATAATATTGACCTTGATGGATCAATAGTATGATTCAGTATAAGGCAGATTCTTGTGTATTCAAGATTCATGTGTACACACGAACATATGAAGCTGCCTTATACTGAATCAGACCATTGGTCCATCAGCATCAGTATTGTCTACTCAGACTTGCCACAACTCTCTAAGGTCTCAGGCTGGATTTCTTAACTGGATGTGCCAGGGATTGAACCTAGAACCTTCTGCATGCCAAGCAGATTTAGAGAGTCAAAGCTCATACCTCTGGAGATCTTGTTGGTTTCCAAGGACTCAAATCCAGCTCTGATTACTAAACTGTCTCATGATGAAAAGGCAGACCTATTGTTAGCAGATGAGATTTTAAATGCATTTTATTTGTATTATGCTGATGTTTGAATGTATGCAATGTTTCTGCATTTGTGTATGGGTTTTGGGAATGCTGTGTGATCTGCTTGTATGGCTTGTTTGCACCTGAAAGCTGCTATGCTATGTGCTTGGCTTGTCTGCATTTGCAATCTGCTGTGCCATGTGCTGCCTGTACCAACATGCTAATGAGGACACACACACTCACCTACCCATCCTGCCTTGGGAACAAGGAGGCATTCTCCATTATGCTCAACAAAGAGAACTCTGTGAAACAACAGGTTTACCACCATGAATGGATTTCTGGATAACACGTAACCCTGTATCTGGTTTTGCATCTTAAAGAGACTGGTTTCCTGTTGACTCCCTGGATCAAGCCAGAGCATCTCCACTACAAAAGGTTTCTATGGTGAGACAACTTTCACACCTTGGCCAAATGGTTCCATTGAAGTATAGGGTAGATTTGAATATTAACCCACTCCTTCTAGATAGGTACGTCACATCCCAAGACCCAATAGGTACAAGGACATGGGGCGGACCAAGGACAGGAGGTTGGCATTAGGCCAACCCCTAAACCAGGTGATAAAAGGGCCAAGCACCCTTTGTCTGGTGCTAGCCGCCTTTTTACCCCACCTTTCTGTAACTTAAGTTGTGCCAGCTAGCAGCCAAAGCTAGCTAGAACCCCCCCTCTCTAGGCAACTAAAGCTCTGCTACAGGTAATTCCCACGTAGCCGCCTTGGAATGCGCAGCCAAGAAGCCCACACGTAGTGGCTGGTTCCATCAGTGTGGCGTGGAATCCCTCTAGATAGATCTTTTGTTCCTGCTTCAACTTAAGCTCTGCTACAGGTAATTCCCACGTAGCCGCCTTGGAACGCGCAACCAAGAAGCCCACACGTAGTGGATGGTTCCATCAGTGTGGCGTGGAATCCCTCTAGATTGATCTTTTGTTCCCGTTTTGCTTCATTGGGAAGATCAACTCCTTCTTCTGGAATCAGATAAGTATATTCTGCATCCTTTTGTGTGTTACTTCCCCGTTAGTCACAGTTTATTATTTTCTGTACTGAATGCTTCCATTTCTAATGTATCTGAAGGATCTTGTGCGTTTGTGTGTGTGAAACAGTTTGTGTATGCTTGCGAATTTCTATATTACTTAGTAAAGACAACATTTATTCTTTAAACATCCAGGTGTGTTGTCTCTTTATGGGGAACAAAGCACTGTCTGTCTGACCCATTCTCTGTATACATATCGTTGCCCAAGAACCCATTTTGAGCCCCAGTCGTAGATAAGACTGATTTGGGCAGCGGAGTAATCTTCATCAGAGGATTTCCGCTAACACTATCTTGATCTGAAGAGCTGTTCCCCTGTCTCCAGCCTGTGACCGTGGAACAAATCTCTATGTGCTAATGTAACCAAGTTTAACTTGGGTTTGAACCAGTGAACTCACAGCAGCATACCATAAAGCAAAACAGAGGTTTATTGGAAGCAAAATTAAAAGATTTTAAAAGCAGTATAGTTCCAGTGGATAGTTCAAGCGCTCAGAAAATAACAAAACTAGCTTTCCTAAATACACGTACTGTGTAAGGGTTCTGCAACACAGGTCTTAACTTTTTAAAGTTCTAGCAAACTCACTTCAAAGCAAGCAGCAAAATCCATTATAGATCTAGCGTGTGGTGAAAGCAGATACCAGGTATAGGGAAGAGGAAAAGGAATAGAATGGGGATGTAGACTGATAGAATGGACTGCATTTCATAGAAGACCCAGGACAAAGACCTCCTGTCCTCTTTCAACCAATCATCATGCTGTCTCCAAGGTGCCTTCTAGGAACTGAGCAGGTTCCTTCCTCCCACCTTATTCCAGCTGCAACCAGTGAGCTAATCGGTAGGCCTGGTGGAGTGACCTTGGTGGACTAATGGTCTCTGTGAGGGGTGCAAATACTTCTTGTTGACCGAACAGGGCAGAGAGAGAATGTTACAGATGGAATTTCCCTCAAAGATGGCTCATGTCCTCCACACACGGCTTCTAGTTCATCGTCCCACCTGTTCTGTATATAAGGGGAAAGCAGCTTGGGAAGCTTGGCTATTAACACTCTCCAGACTTGGAGCCATGAAGGATGGAAGAGTCTGCTGCTTGTCCGAGTCTCACAGCAACTGCTGCTCCTCCAGGGATTCACAACCCCAACTCCTTCCTTGGGGAGTCTTACAAGTAGGGGTGCCAGGCTCCAGGTGGGCCCGGAGATCTCCCAAAATTCCAGCTGAACTCCAGAGATCAGTTCCTCTGGAGGAAATGGCTGCTTTGGAGCCGGAAGGTGGACTCTATAGAATTGGACTCTATGGAATTGTATCCACCCCTCAGGTACTTCCCTGAATCCTGTCTTCCTCAAGCTCCATCCTCAGATCACCAGGAATTTCCCAAGCCGGAGCTGAGAACCTTATCCGAGATGTGCTTTATTATGCTGTTGTCTTTCAGGGAGACAAAAGGACTGTGTTTGTCTTGTCTGTCTTTCTGATCGATTTGTTAATTGGTATGACTCATTTATTATCATAAAAGGGGGGGGGGAACCCACTTCGATTCATGCATAACAGGATCTCTCTCTCTCCAGGCACGCAAAAGAGAATACTTCTAATTTTTTTAAGAGACAAAAAAAAAAAAAAATCCCCCAAATCCCTTTTTAATAAGAACAGGACTTTAAAGACAATTTAAAATGCTGATGGCAGAAGGAGAGGCAGTTGGTAATGGCCGCTTTTAAAATGCCTGCCACTAACTGCTCACAACTGAGGTAGGCTGGGAGAAAAAAAAGGAGGCTTACAGAAAATAACCACAGGTGATTTTCTGAGAGGAAGACATAACTACAAAAAGGATCTGAAACAAGCAGTACTACATAGGGAAGAATGCAGACATAGGAACATAAGAAAACATTCGGCTAACGACTGTAATTTTCTGGTTCCCCTCTGGAGTCCTTTTTAAAAACTGATGTAACATTTGCTACTCTCCAGTCTTCCAGTGCAGTGCTTGAATTTAGTGATAAGTTACATGTAGGGGTTAATAGATCTCAATACAAAGTGAAATGCTGCATAAGTTCACACAAAGAAATTAATGCTGAAATCCAACTTCCATGTTGTTTATAATTCTTGTATTTCAACTGGTGGACATCATCCAGACACCAGGGTGTCGACAAGATGTACAGAACGGGACGAACTTCTCGAGTTTTGCCATTCGTTTCGAGAACAATCTTTATCAAACTTCAATTTCCAGTGGTCCTTTCACAGTCTAATTCACCACTAAGGTATCCAAACGTTCAGGAAGGTTTCTAACAGCTCTTATCACCAACCATTATTATTTCACTATGGACAGTAAGTCTTAATAGATCAACAGTCTTGTTGCCTAAGAACTCTGGGTCTATGCATCGGGACCTGGGGATTTATTGGTTTTTAATTTCCCCAATAGGTCTAGAACTTCATCTCTTCTCAGTTTGACTCAGTTCTTAGGACTCCCTCCCTGAAAATATTGGTTGTGGTGTGGGAACATGCCCCACACTTTCCACAGTGAACACAGATGCAAAAAATTCATCAAGCTGCGCTGCTATCTCCCCATCTTCCTTTAGCAAATGTTTTATTCCTTGGTCATCCAAAGACCCAACTGCTTCTCCATCTGATTTCCTGCTCTGTGGATATACTTAAAGAAAAATTTATTCTTTCTCTTAATCCACTCCTCAAAATCTCTTTTTACATTCCTAATTATTAACTTACATTTCTTTTGCCAGAACCTGTGGCCCCTTCTGTTCAGTTCATTGGGGCACACCATCTGCTTTTAAAAAGAAGCCTTTTTGCTTTTTTGTAGCTTCCTTGACTTGTGCTGTTAATCATGCAGGCATTCTATTAGATTTGGGAGTGCCTTTCCTAACCTAGGGAGTGCATTCTATCTGGGCTTCAAATAATGTGGTTTTAAATATTGTCCAAGCATCTTCTAGGAACTGGACTGTCTTGTGTATCCCTTTCAGTTTCCTTTTAACTATTTCCCTCATTTTTGTAAGTTTCCTTCTTTTGAAATCAAATGGTATAGTTTTGGACTTTAGAGGTTACCCAGAAAAACCTGGAAGTGACTTCATACCTCTGTAGGAATCACTGGAAACACTATGGTACAACCACAGAATTCTTAGCAATTCCTAGACAAGGACTGGTATTATTTCAAGGGGGAAATGGGAAGTTTCGCCATTGAGTTTTCAGTGATTCCTAGAGAGGCATGACATCAATTCCAGGTTTCCCCCAGATGTGGCATCATGCCATAAGCCTGATAGCCATTTGTAAAATTTTTCTCCTACTGCCACTTTGAGCAGAAGTATGAAATAAGAGCTGGGAGATCCCCCGCCTCCACCTGGGGATTGGTAACCCTAGTTCTAAGGCCTAGTTCTTTCACATAGTAAACGAGGCCATAAATATGTTTCCATGCCATCTCAGAATGCAAATGAGAGGATAGTCGCATGATGGAAATATCCTCTGTTTTAAAAAAAATAAAAACACGACGATTGTGGCAGGTAGAAAAATAGAATAGAACCCGTTCCCTAACATGCTAGCTTTCTGTGTTCCTGGATTATTATTTTCTTACTATGGAAGAGTGGTCAATTTATAAGCCACCGTCTGCATTCTGGTTTGGAATTGCCCCAACACAAATGCATCCCCTCATCTGCTGTTTGGGAGAACTAAGCCTAAGACCACGTGCTATTTGGGCCTCTTCTACAAAACATCTTTATACGTCTTCGTTTCCAGACTCTGCTAATCTAGTACATATTTTTGAGAGAACAGAAATGCTGCAAATGCCTGCCCTTGAGCCGCACCGATTTTGCAATATTTCCTGGGCCACACGTGAGAGTTTTACTCAGTTGGTTCATCCTCTGCTTCAGTAAAGAGAAATCTTCCTTCCTAATCACAGAAAATTCAAAAGTGAAGGGAGAAGGGAACATTCCCAAGGCTCAGAAGCCACAAAATCCCTAGCAGGTTGTGCTGGGCCTTTCACAGCAACCCGTGTCTCCTTGGAAACAAGACCGTAAACTCCAAGAAGGGCAGGGATCTGTAAACAAGTCAAACGAGATGGATGGGCACCAGAGCCTTCCAGTCATCATGCACCGCCTTTTCAGGGTTCTGCATTAATTATCTGAGTGGTCCAATCAGAGGGAAGAAGGTGTGAGCCAGGGGGAGGGAGGGAGATGTGGGGAAGAGACAGGCCCACTTCCCCCAAACTAAACACAGTAGCGTCCGTAGCTTCAGGTAGAAGCAACAGGTAACAGATTCAAGGTAAAGGATTCGATCTCTTTCCTTTATCGGTTGGGTCAGGAAGGTTACCATCCAGTGATGCGTGACAGTAAGATGAAGCTTTTTGTTGCTGTTGTTAACTTTTAAATGCAGACCTATGACTGTCAATCTTTCAGGTATCAGCGCACTTAGAAAATGCTGTTGGGAAAAAAGTGCATGGTGTGGGGAGGGGGGGAGCGGCTGATGGCAGATTTCCAAAAAAGCTTCTGGAAACAATGTCACACGGACTGATCTGCCTGTTTTACACCCTTAATAGAGAAGAATGTGAAACTCTAGAAGGGTAACCTGCTCGGTCCCCGACTGCAAAAGCCAGAACTCTTAAAAGGCGAAGTGATTTGTTGTGTTTTAAGCTTTGGTGGACCGGTTTCAGCTGGATTCCTTTTTGTGGGAGAAAGCCAAGTTGGGTTGATTAGGTGCCCACCGGATTCCTGTTTGTGGGAGAAAGCCAAGTTGGGTTGATTAGCGTCCTTGTGGTTTGTGCACAGGTTTGCCTCTGGTTTCTTTTAGAAACTTCCAGATCAGCCACAGAACATGCACAGTTATTAATGAGTAATGATTTAAAAGGACTCTTCCTCCCTCCCTCCCTTCCCCACCTTTGCCTATTCCTGCTTCCTCATTTCAGAACAAGTGTAACTTTAGAACAGAAATTGCAGACTTGAATTCTCCATCAAGTTCCACATTTGGAAGGCTGTTAGAATGCAAAGTTTACTCTGGAGGTGACCCTCAAGGGCCGCAGGGATGTCACAGACAAAGCTGTTTGAAGAAGATTTCACTTAGCGGTTGTGATTTCCCCCGTGCAACCACCTGAAAGAACATATGAAGAGCCCTGCTGGATCAGACCAGTGGTCCATTTAGTCCAGCATCCTGTCTCACACAGCGGCCAACCAGTTCCTCTAAATGGCCAACAACAGGGCACAGAGGCCTTCCCCTGATGTTGCCTCCGGCTCTGGGACTCAGAGGATTAGTGCCTCTGAATGTGGAGGTTCCCCTCAGTCACCATGGCTAGTAGCCACTGATAGACCTGTCCTCCATGAATCTACCTAATCCCCTTATAAAGCTGTTCATCCCTGTGGCCATCACTACATCCTCTGGCAGCGATTTCCACATTTTGATCGCTCTGTGTAAGGTAGTATTTCCTTTTGTCCATCCTGAAGCTACTGCCCATCAATTTCATTGGCGAGTTCTAATATTTTGGGAGAGGAAGAAAAAGTTCTCTTGGTCAACTCTCTCTACCCCATGCATAATTTTATAAACCTCTATCATGTCCCCCTTTGGTCATCTCTTTTCTAAACTGAAAAGTCTTCAGCCTTTCCTCATAGGGAAGGTGCCCCAACCCCCCAATCATCTTGGTTGCCCTCCTCTGTACTTTTTCCAGCTCTCCAATGTTCTTTTAGCGATACGGTGACCAGAACTGTACACAATATTCCAGAAAGCACGAGGCTTCTCGTACAGCAAAAACTGCCACTGCCGCCAATGAGAAGCCATTTTAGACTAACACCTTGCACCAAAACAGTCTCTTGCGCACAAACAAGGTTATTTCCCCCCATGGCAACAACTGTGAGATTGGCCATCTGTTGTTTATTGTGAAGAATGGTTCCTTATTTAGTATTACTAGAAATACCCATGGAAAAGAAGAGATGTACTTGTTGTAACAGCGTTCCGTGCGCCTTGGTGTTTAGTCATGCCGGCCACATGACCATGGAAAGGTCTCCGGACAGCGCTGGCTCTTCGGCTTTGAAACAGAGATGAGCACCGCAACTCTAGAGTTGGACTCGACTGGCTTTCAAGCAAGGGAACCTTTACCTTTTTACTTGTTGGTTAACAGCAGAAACCAACTTTAACTGAACACATTACAAGACGGGTATGCAGTTAATGCTCTGATAACATTAATGCTCTGATAACATCGTGAATGTCTCATAATGAGTGCCTTATTTTGGAGCTAGTCAGGTGGCAACACAAGACACCTATGTATGAACCCAACCTCGGAACTCTAGGGATAGGGGAAGAACAAATTTAAGGCACTTTTCGGCCCTTCTTCCACTGTTAGTTTGCATCTCTGAAAGAACAGTTCTAAGTGCACTTGTGAATATGAGGAAAACAGACAGTTCTTAAAGGCACCTGGTCACATTTAGCGTTAAAGATGCCTGATTTCGATTTCTCAGCAGATTGATGACCACACAGTATGGACTGATTCACTATCGCCTTCTAGCCTTTCTGCACTCTACAATTCATGTCTCATTTTGGTGTAAAGGATGTTCTGTTTGTCTGAATGATAACTGGATGTCCTATTAGGTTTGGTGTTTATTAGTACCATCTTTTATGGCAAGTCAGTGCTGTGTAGTGGTTAGAGTCTCAGGCTACCATCAAGGAGATCAAGATTCAAATCTCCATTCCGCAGTGAAGTTCACTCAGTCCCCTCAGGCCGGTCGTTCTTTCTCAGTCTAATCTACATCACAGGGTTTTTGGGAGGCCCTTGGATGGATTTGGTTTATCAGATTGATATAATTTCTTTTTATAAATGGTAAACACCATAGTAGTTTTCTCATAATTTAATATGGAGTTCTCTCCTCAGATACAGTTGAGAATGTAATCCCAGTAATCTTCCTTTTAAATAGTGGAACAACCATTTATTTATTGGCTTTGTTCTGTTTCCTGATACATCTGCTTTCTCATGCATATAGTTTGATCAGCTTCCAAGATATTAGGCAGATCCAGTTGTTTTCTGTATAAAGTTAATTTGACATGATCAGTCGATACTGTTTGTTTACACTGGCATTCTAAGCATTTAATTATTTGGATAAGTTCAAATTGCTTTTTATTTCATTATTAATTATTATTTATTACTTCAAAGAGTTGTATAAGAAATAAGTTCCTTACATGTGTCTGTGTGTCTCCCAGATGGATTTCTATAAAACATCTGAGGCATTTGCTTTAATTTCCTGGTGTAATCTACTGTTGAAACAAGATATGTGTTTAATTTCCACTGAAATGATGACTTTGAAGCTTCAGATATATTGTCCATTCACAGCTAATAGCTGTGCTGTTCAGTAGAATTCTTGATTTTGTATTGATCATCATCATTTGAGCCAAAGTACCTGGTGCCACCAAAATCTGGTCAATTCCTGAATACCTTTGATTAGCATTTTAAAAAAATGTATAGTCCTTTGGGGGGGGGGGTGTTTTAAAAAACAAGAAGTAAACATTTTTTGTTGAAATGGGTCCATTCCTCTAAAAAAACCCCCAATGAACCTTTCTAGCTATATTTGTTCTAGCCAAAGCTGGGTTAACATCACACTGAAATCGTCAGTATTTAGATCTTCTGCAAACTTGCTTTATTTAATATATACTACACTTTTACCCTCAGTGGGGATCCAAAGTGCCTTATGTCATTCTCTGCTCCTACATTCTGTCATCACAACAACCCTGTGAGGTGGTTTAGGCTGAACAATAGGTATGACTGGCCCAAGGTCACAAAGTCAGTATTGTCTGCTCTGGCTGGCAGAGGCTCTCCAGAGGTCTTTCACATCACCTCCTACATGGTCCTCTTTTTAACCGGAAGTGCCAGGGATTGGACCTGGGACCTTCTGCGCGCCAAGCAGATGCTCCCCTCCCAGCAAGTTTCCATGACAGAGCGGGGGTTTCAATCTGGATCTCCCAGATCCTGGTCCACACTCCAAACACTACAACATGCTGGCTCCCACACATAAAAAATGGTAGAGGAAAAACTAGGTGGTAGAATTATTACCTGCAAAAAACCTGGGCGGAAGAGCAACTTTTTAACCACTGCAGGGTTTTTTATCATCCTTTGTATGACAAATAGCACTTGTCCCAAGTGCCCTCTTGTATACAATTTTTTTACTTTATAGTAAAAAAAGTGGTTGACTCTGGCTTGTTTTTTTGTTGACTGCCAATGCTGTTTAAAGCAGACTTGCATGCTTCTGAGGTCCCTGAAGAAGAATATCTCTGCTTAAGACAGTACAGTGACCTATACAACATGGATTCACTTTTGTCACATCTGTTTCTGGTTCAGTTTATTTTATTAATTCGTTGTTCGGGGGGGGGGGGAACAGTCCCCAGCCCATGCGTATGTCTCTCTTTAGATTATGTTCTCATTCTACACCATGCACAGCCCTAGCTTTGAAGTAGGGTCCCAGTCTTTTTGACAATCCTTGCTGTTGCCTTTAATAGCAGATTGATCTATAGGCATTAGCATGTGGTAATGGGACGGATCCAGACTACACTGCCAGTTTCCACCAGTTCCCCTTTACCACTCTCCCCCCCCCCCTTATGTTGTTCCTCAGGGTCCCCTGTACCCTCGAAGCTGCATTTTATGGAGGTCAGTTGGCTGCAGTGAGGTAGTGGGGGGAGGAAACTTCCATTCTGCCACTGGAAAATTTAGTCCGAATCCAAACCAATGTGTATATATGCTATGTATACACCTGAGGGACCACCTTTCCCCATACAGGCTCCAAAGAGCACTTTGGTCGGGGTCACAACACCGCCTAGTGACCCCGGGCCCTAAAGAGGCCAGGCTTGCTGCCACAAGAGCCAGGTCCTTTTCGGTGGCAGCTCCTCCTCCTGGAGGAGATCAGGGCCCTGCGGGACCTTTTACAGTTCCGCAGGGCCTGCAAGACGGAGCTCTTCTGCCAGGCTTTTGAGTAGGAGGAGCCGCCGTCACTATTACCACCATCGTGCACTGCAGAGCAGTTCCTCCGGGGTGGGCTGATTAGCCACCCGGAACATCTTGGCCCATGGCATTCCCCCCTTTCTTCTGATCTCACTGTGATGTACAATAATGACTGAGTATTTTAATCGCTGATGTATCCTGTAAGATATGAATTTTGGTTTTAAGTGGTTAATCTGTGTAGTTTTATTGCACCTTGGGTGCCTTAATTGTCTTAATCCTGTTGTATTTTATTGCATGGTTGTGCCTATGTAAGCCGCCGTGAGCCCGCGTGCGGGGAGGGGGGTATAAATGAAATAAAATAAATAAATAAACATGTGCTCCAATGTCTGTCACCAGCCTTCTGTTAATTTCTGCAGATTCAGTAGTTAAAGGGTTAAGTGTGCAACTAAAGGCATGGGAGCAGGTCAAGTCACTTTTTCTGGTCAGTTGGCAATCCTAAAGTAATTGTTCAGAAACTACTGCAAAGTGTCGAAGGAACCCCTTGGCTAAACTGACCCTAAATGGCAATCCTAGCCAAAAAAAACCTCCCCCCAAATGGACAGTTCCACGAGGAAAGGGAATTGATATTGAGTGTGTGGACAAAATCTGCTTCTTTGGGCTTTCCAAATGTTAGCAGGTATCAGTTTGTTTTTCTGCCTAAGCATATTTTGTTATCTTTGCTCAGTACATTCATCTCTTATCTGCTGTTTAAAAATATGTGGTTCCTTTCCTCCTTCTAGATGGCTGGTACAGCGAGGCATGACCGGGAGATGGCTATCCAAGCCAAGAGAAACCTGGCCATAACCAAAGATCCAATTGAGAGGCTGCGGCTTCAGTGTTTGGCCAGAGGGTCTGCAGGCATCAAAGGCCTTGCAAGGTAAAGCGAGTTCATGAGGTAAATTATTAAACCATCCCTGTGATACGCAGGCCTAGAGCTTGGTGAAGCGAGGCCATCAGTTACTCCAGTTTCCATTTCCCAATTCAAGAGGTTAAGATGTTATGTGAAGTTTCCTAAATTAAGAACATGTCTGAGTATGTTACAGATGGCGTTACAGGCTGTCTGTGGCTTCTTTACATCTGGAATTACACCTCATAAATTCACTTAATTGTAAGGAAGATCAAGGGGGAAAGTGAAAGGTTTCAAAAGAGCTGCAGATTTTTTAAAAAGCAAAGGGGGAAAAGATGAAAAATCTGAAGTATCGTAGGGTCCAGTTAAAGAAGGATAGTCACAACTAGGGTTGCTGTTAAGTCCTGCGCTTAACAAAGAGTCAGAGAGTGATTTCAGCCAAAACTCAAGTTTATTCCTCTTCACGATCACTTCTCCAACACGGTACAACATCTGATAGCCCGAACAGCTTGTCCATTGAAGCTGCTCGGTATTTAAACATTCCCGGCTAATATAGCCACTCCTACTTTACAGATAACAACCTATCAGGTTGATCGCATAAAGACCAATCACACACGTTCCCGCTTGCCATTCGCTTGAACGGGATTGGACCGTTAGTCTTGGACTTGAATCCCCTGTCCAAGACGAAGCTTAACATAGCTTCCCAATGGGATGTTTCACACACATCCTAATGTACTCATGGCAGCATCTGAATACATTACAGTTGCCAACTTGGGGTTGGGAAATTCCTGGATATTTGGGGCAGGATTTGAGAGGGGGAGGGCAGGATTTGAGAAGGGGAAGAACCTCAACCGGGTATAATGCCGTGGAGTCCACACTCCAAAGTAGCCATTTTATCCGAGGGGACTGATCTCTGTAGTCTGGAGATTAGTTGTAATTCTGGGAGTTTCCCAGGACCCACCTGGAGGTTTACACAACAAGGCTCAAACTGGCTCAAACTGTACCTCAAACTGGAAATGTAGCAGTGATTTTCAAGAATGTTTAATGTGGTTATTTCATAATACACAGATAATAATCTCAGGGAAATAACCAGGTAATAATAGCATGTGTCCCAAGGCCAACATCAGGGGCCAGCATTGTCGGGCACCTCCTGAGGCTTTTGGCCTGGCGACTGACCTGGACAGCCCAGACTAGCCTGATCACGCCAGACCTTGGAAGCTCAACAAGGTCATAGTTGGTTGGCACTTGGATGGGAAACAACTGAGGGAGCCCAGGGGTCTCCACGCAGAGGCAGGCAATGGCAAACCACCTCTGGACGTTTCTTGCCTTGAAAACTCTTACCGAGTCGCCGTAAGTCTTGATGGCACATTCCACCACCACACCACTGCCAAGTGACCCATCTGCTTCTACCAGTTAATGGGAGATTGCTAGATGGAGCAAAGAAGCAAGACTGTCTGGCTTGAGACTGACCAAGACTGATTGGAAGAGATAGGTAGACACGGAATTGTGGGTGTAAGTGGTCTGGTGAGATAGTAGTGAGGATGGTGGTGGTAACAGTGCACGTCATGAGTGGACCTCTGGATGGCATCTTATTCTGTACCCCTAAACCCCAGAGTCCTGCCCTCACAAAATAGTGCCAAGTGAATGTTGTGTGGCCCTTATTTTGCATGCTTTATCTGTGTGCAGCTACCTGCTGATTAAAATACCCATAATTCTGGCTAATCCCTCGTACAAGGAGGATAAGTGCTTATTTGGTTTGAACCAAAGGCCTAAACATTGAGGTGGTACAGAAGGAGGAAATGGGACCTGACACTGCAGTTTAAGTGGTGAAATCTGAAAGTGAATTTGAACATGGGAAGTGATTTCTTGATGTAGTTAAAAATAATGAGATTTTTCTTTTCTCCTAAGCATGCCTTTCTCCGAGGGTCGGCACATCATTGTTCCTTTGTTCATCTCTCTTGCTCTTTGCATTACAGTTTCCAATCCCTATTTTCTTCTTTAGGGTATTTCGTATCATGGATGACGACAACAGCCGAACTCTTGATTTCAAGGAGTTCTTGAAAGGCCTCCACGATTATGCTGTGTTGATTGAGAAAGAAGAAGCTGAACGGATTTTCAGAATTTTTGATAAAGATGGGAGTGGAACAATAGACTTTGATGAATTTCTCGTAACATTAAGAGTATGTATCTTGTAAAGCAGTTTCTTATGTCATGGTTACATATATCACACAAACACCAGCTGTCCTCATTTCCAGTTATCAGTCCCGCTCTCCCCCTTTTTTGGTTCCTCTACCTAGAAAATCCATGTTCCTCTTTTTTCCTTTTAGGGATGGCCTTGTGAAAATGAGTATGAGTTGCTAAAGAAGTTGATCACCTCCACTGTCTCCCTACGGTGTCTTTAATTAACACGCTGCAGTCTGAAGTCCCTTTAAAGCTCATTGACTTCAGTGTATGGCACTGTAACAGTGAAATTGTATATTTCCAGTCTGAATATATATATAAAAATAACATATTGGTATTTTTTAAAATATACTTGGGTGTCTGGACAGTATTTGGGATTTTTCGTGAAAACCTTAAAAGGTCCTGAAAAATTCCAGGGGTATTTGAGAATATACAGAAATTTCAGGCATTGTAAAACTCTTGGGCTATTTTTCTTCAGTTTTACATTTTGTGTGTGTCAGGGACTTCTTGCCAGGTCTTGGTATTGGTCTGCCACTTTGGTTTGGCTTGGATTCTCTGGTTTGGCATTGGTTGTGTTGGCCTTTCCACAGAGGCCTGTGGTTCTGCTGGGATTCTCTCATACGACATTGGATCTGTTGGGTTTGCAACAACGTCCCTTGCTCCAGTTGGTTTAACTTGGATTCCCTGGCTTGACATCGGTTGAGCTGGGCCTGTCACATTGGCCTGTGATTTTTGTGGGATTCTCTGGTGGGTTCTTGGTGGGTTCAGTGTATATCCGGAGGGCTTTTGGCTAGTGGTTGCTTGCTCTTATGTGTTTGGCTTTTGGCTTCTTTGCCCTGAAGAAATGCCCGAGCAGACAGGGTCCTGATCTCGGTCAGGTCTATGCCAAGGGTGGGAAAGGGGTTCAAGCTTCTCCTCCCAGTGCCATTCTCCCTACCTGGCAGGGCTCCAGGGAGCCACAATTTGCCCCATTGGGGAAACATATGGGTAGCCAGGGGTCATTTCGTAGAAAAAGAGCTGCAGGAGCTCATTAGCATAACTTATTAGCATATACCACACACCCTGACATCACCGGAAGTGTGCACCGGCTCCTCTGACAGGCAGAGGCACCTGGGATCCATTCTTTCCCCCCTCTCCCTTCCCTTCGCCTCCAAGTCGGGCGAAGGAAAAGGGGAGGGGGAGGATCTCAGGCGCTTCTGCCTGACAGAGGTGCTGGCGTGCCCACAGCCAGCCTGGGTGAATTATAGAATCATAGACTCATAGAGTGGGAAGGGACCTCCAGGGTCATCTAGTCCAACCCCCTGCACAATGCAGGAAATTCACCAATACCCCCCACACACCCCAGTGACCCCTGTTCCACGCCCAGAATATGATTTTAAAAACCCCTCCAGGATCACTGGGGGCCAAACTGGCCTGAAGAAAAATTGCTTCCTGGCCCCAAAGTGGTGATCAGCATTTCCCTGGGCATGTAAGAAAGGGCCACAAGAACTAAGCACTGATGCAACCCCTTCCTGCTCTACCTCTCGTGATCCTCAAAAAACAGGATCATGAAACTGCAGGGAAAATCGGGCGAAGCCGCAAGTCAAAATGCAGCCGCGTGGCTTCGAGTGGGAAATTGACCAATGGAAACGAGGCAAAGGGAGGCACGATGGTGGCGCAGCTCCTTGTGCAAAATCAGCCTAGGTTTGGTGGGCTGGAGCCACAAGCCTTGGTGCCCAGACTGGCTGAAGACCCCAGAGCACATGCAAGGTGGATCAAGATGGGTAGCCATGTTAGTTTGTCTGTAGCAGTAGAAAAGAGCAAGAGTCCACCTTAAAGACTAACCGGATCTGTGGCAAGGTGTGAGCTTTTGTGAGTCACTGCTCACTTCTTCAGATGTGGGGTGGAGTCTGAAAAGGCAAGGCCTGTTCCTATGTTTGGAGGAAGAAGAGAGAGACTCTGAGGAGAGTCTGTGGTTGTGTGTGTTTTTACCATGAAGGATGACAGGGAAGAATGATGCAAAAGGGAGTAGTAGATGCACTAGAGATAGAGACATCATGCCACTGCCAAAGATCAGATATCATATGGATTGAAAGTCCTTTGGTTAGCCACTGTCTTTTTGGTTGTTTTCCTTTGTGCACCTAGATTGTGGCCTTTGCAGTATCCTGAGTTTGTGCTTTGTAGAAATAAAGTTAGTTTAATCTTATCAGAGTCTGCATAAGTCCTTACCCACCTGCATTTCCACTTGGCATGCTACTGAGCGACACCCCTGTGAGGTTGGCTTCGGGCAATCCACTAGAGAGAAAGGGGAGCTGGATTTTACCTGAAGTGGTGGCAGCGATAGTAAAAGGTGGCCAGTCCTGCCCCACAACATGACAAAGACTACAAGAGGAATTAAAACAAGTTCTCTGTGCATTAGGCAATCCACTGAAAATGATTTCCTTGCCCACAGAGACCTAACACATCAGAGAGGAAAAAAGGTTGTTGTCTTTGCAACTTGTGCACTTCCTATTTGGAGAGTATGTTCCCATGTAAGCTGAGGTGGTCTCATCTCAGAAGCTGCACATCTCATTATTATTCCAAACATCTGGACCAGTGGCCCTTCCACTGTGTCTCCACTAGCACAGATCCTCCACATAGTTTAACAGTGGTTGGATAATGACACAGTCAACCTGTGTACACCGGCACTCCCTGATACAGTGTGCTCCCAATCCAACAGTGCAACCCTATGCAGTGAGCTTAAACTGGAATAATTCTACACGGGACTGCATGAATAGACTTAGGCCCCGGTCACACAGGCCGGATATCGTGGGGGGGAGGCGTGGCTAATTGCCCCAGCGCAGTTTGATCTGCGATTACGCGATCAGACACACCGGCGGCACACCACGGGTCCTTCCCTCAGCTCCGGCGGGTAAACGAGGGACCGGAGGGGAATGCCATGCGTCGGCGCAATCACACCACGGGCGTCTGGAAGTGGCCCATGGCAAACGTTTACTAGTACTTTGGAGGTACTAGTTTTTTAATACGCATTGTCAGCGGTAAGCCCACTTCCCAGATGTTGGGATTTGATCGCGCCCGGATAATCCACCCACCATCCACCATCCGTGCCTCTCCTGCGGCAACTTTGCCGTGTGACCGGGGCCTTAGATGATAGCTAGTGGAGTCTGCACAGGCATTGGAGAGAAATTGGTGCTGACTCCATTAGCTGGTGGGTCTGAGCTGCACTGTCCCTTGCAACCCATTACCCCTGCTTACCATTTAAACCAGTCAATATAATCAGCAGAATAGCTGGAAATTTTTTCCTGGCCTGTTTCCTTCCTGAAGAGGGTTTTCACCTATTCCCACTTCACAGTGCGTGTCTCCTGGCCCTTTGTCACCGTTCCCAAGATTGGCTTAGCGGGGTGGGTTTTAGGGGGCTGGTGGGGGAAGATCCATTTCAGCAAGCACCTTGCATTTATTTATTTTTCACCTTTCATTGGTTTCAACCCCATCTTCGCATCCTTCCATCAATACTGTGAAAAATCCGAAGGAATTTCTGTCCATCTACTGTGTTTTTGCATTAAGAAATGTTAAGTAATCGTCGTGGTGCTGGGTAGCAGGTGGAAATCCAATTCCCTTCTTTCTGTGCTTGTTTTGTTTTGTTAAGCCTCCCATGTCAAATGCCAGGAAAGAAGTCATCATGCAAGCCTTCCGAAAGCTGGACAGGACCGGAGATGGCATTGTCACCATTGAAGATCTGCAAGGAGTCTACAATGTAAAACATCACCCCAAGTATCAGAACGGAGAGTGGACGGAAGATCAAGTGTTTAGGACTTTTCTAGATAACTTTGATTCACCCTACGACAAAGATGGGCAGGTAAGTGAAAAGCAGCTCCTTTACTGATCAGAGGCGGGAGGGGGGGGGGTGATAGCAACGTTTTCATCCCGGCAGTTCCAGCCTCCAAAATCCTCGTTTTGATTTTGCTTCTCCATTATGTGCATTGAACCCATGGCCCTTTTTGTGTCATTTTCTTATACAAGTTTTTTCCAATTAAAAAATGTCTGTATGTATTTTCAATCATTACTTTTGTGTTTAAAAGTTCACAGGATTTATTTGTTTATTAAGACATTTATGTGCCACCATTCTAGAAGGCAGCCTGAAGACAGCCTACAAAGTAAAATAGGACTGCGATCACACACATTAAATAATCTACTTTTGATCCACTGTCAGTGCACTTTCCAACTGGATTTTACTGTGTCAACTGGCAAAATCCAATTTGAAAGTGGATTATTTAGTATGTGTGATCACAGCCTATATATATATAATACAATTTTTAAAAAACAGTATGGAAAATGACTAATAATAAGCCAGGGAAACGTGCCAGAGGGTATGAAAACAGCATCCTAAAATAATATCTATAAAACAGTCCTCAGTCTAGAAGCAGACCACAAACACAACTAAAAAGTGGAACCTTTCAAGTAAAAGTCTGGGTAAAAGGAAATGTTTTGGAGGAGGAGGAGGAGAGGAGATTGGATTTATACCCCGCCCTTCACTTGGAGTCTCAGAGCGGCTTACAAACTCCTTTCCCTTCTCCCTCCCCACAACAGACACCCTGTGAGGTAGGTGGGGCTGAGAGAACTCTGACACAAACTGATCTTTTTCAAGGACAGCTGTGCCAGAGCTTGTGACTGACCCGAGGTCACATCAGCAGCTGCAAGTGGAGGAGTGGGGAATCAAACCTGGTTCTCCCAGATTAGAGTCCGTGCACTTAACCACTACACCAAACTGGCTCTCTCTCTCTCTTTTTTTTTTTGGCCTGGTGTCTAAAGAACAATAAGGTAGGCAACAGGTGAGCCTCAAGAGAAAGAACATTCCAAAAGCAAGGGGATACCACTGAAAAAGCCCTGTCTTTGATTGCCACCTACCTCACTTCTGCACGTGGGGGCCAAATACGTATATAAATGATGTATACTCTTCAGGGGTCCCCAACTTTATTGAGCCTGCAGGCACCTTTGAAATTTTGAGAGGGAATGGCTCTGATTTAGTTCTGACTTGGCATATCTTAAACATCATCACGTTACATGTTGATCTGCTGTTAAGTCCCTGTCTATATGTCTGAACCTTACCTACCATTCCAATGTATTTGAAAAAGTGTGCCTTGCACATGAAAGCTCATTCCTTGAACGAACCTTTGTTGGTTTTAAAAATTTGTTCTGCTGCTTCAGACCCATACGGCTGACCACCTGGATCTGTCTCTGGAAGACAGGCAGGCTGCTCCAGAATTTTCACCTTTCATTGGTTTCAACCCCATATTCGCATCCTTCCATCAATATTGTGAAAAATTTGAAGGAATTTCTGTCCCTCTACTGTGTTTTTGCATTAAGAAATGTTTAGTAATCGTTGTGGTGCGGGGTAGCAGGTGGAAATCTAATTCCCTTCTTTCTGTGCTTGTTTTGTTTTGTTAAGCCTCCTATGTCAAATGCCAGGAAAGTAGTCATCATGCAAGCCTTCCGAAAGCTGGACAGGACCGGAGATGGCATTGTCACCATTGAAGATCTGCAAGGAGTCTACAATGTAAAACATCACCCCAAGTATCAGAACGGAGAGTGGACGGAAGATCAAGTGTTTAGGACTTTTCTAGATAACTTTGATTCACCCTACGACAAAGATGGGCAGGTAAGTGAAAAGCAGCTCCTTTACTGATCATAGGTGGGAGGGGGGTGATATCAACATTTTCATCCCTGCAGTTCTAGCCCCCAAAATCCTCATTTTGATTTTGCTTCTCCATGGCCCTTTTTGTGTCATTTTCTTATACAAGTTCTTTCCAATTAAAAAATGTCTGTATGTATTTTCAATCATTGTGTTTAAAGGTTCACAAGATTTATTTGTTTATTAAGACATTTATGTGCCACCATTCTAGAAGGCAGCCTGAAGACAGCCTACAAAGTAAAATATGACTGCGATCACACACATTAAATAATCTACTTTTGATCCACTGCCAGTGCACTTTTCAACTGGATTTTACTGTGTGAACTGGCAAAATCCAATTTGAAAGTAGATTATTTAGTATGTGTGATCACAGCCTATATATATATAATACAATTTTTAAAAAACAGTATGGAAAATGACTAATAATAAGCCAGGGAAACGTGCCAGAGGGTATGAAAACAGCATCCTAAAACAATATCTATAAAACAGTCCTCAGTCTAGAAGCAGACCACAAACACAACTAAAAAGTGGAACCTTTCAAGTAAAAGTCTGGGTAAAAGGAAATGGTTTGGCCTGGTGACTAAAGAACAATCAGGTAGGCAACAGGTGAACCTCAAGAGAAAGAACATTCCAAAAGCAAGGGGATACCACTGAAAAAGCCCTGTCTTTGATTGCTACCTACCTCACTTCTGCATGTGGGGGCCAAATACGTATATAAATGATGTATACTCTTCAGGGGTCCCCAACTTTATTGAGCCTGCAGGCACCTTTGAAATTTTGAGAGGGAATGGCTCTGATTTAGTTCTGACTTGGCATATCTTAAACATCATCACGTTACATGTTGATCTGCTGTTAAGTCCCTGTCTATATGTCTGAACCTTACCTACCATTCCAATGTATTTGAAAAAGTGTGCCTTGCACATGAAAGCTCATTCCTTGAACGAACCTTTGTTGGTTTTAAAAATTTGTTCTGCTGCTTCAGACCCATACGGCTGACCACCTGGATCTGTCTCTGGAAGACAGGCAGGCTGCTCCAGAATAGACTGGGAAGGGGAACACAGAACCCAAAAGGTCACTCCTTGAGTTTCCTGGTGACCTGGGCCCAGTCGATATTACTTGGCCAAATCTGACATAAAAATGTACGAAATAAGTAATCAAAACATTCCCCGCTCCCTTCCAGTGAAAGATAACCAGATAGGATGGGAGGGGAAAGGTTGTGATGTATCTTAGTCATTCAACAGGAAAAGCCAGTGAGGTCTTGAGACCTTTATCTTCTTGAAAAGTAGCCACCCCTTTTACCTGAAACAGATCCTGTTGCTATTAGCCCTGGTAGGGGGGAAAGAAGACAGAGGGCAGCCTTTCGTTCATATACCAAAAACAGAGGAAGCGGGATCAGGCTTCCCAAGTACTTACCGTTATTCGGCGGGGGACACAGGCGTCTTCGCAGGATCATTCCCGCAGGGACAACAGACGCGCTGCACCATGCCGTCGCCAGGAAGTGACGCCGGACGACAATCTGGCAATGGGGCTGGAAACTCGATGGTACCATCGAGTTTTCAGCCCCATTGCCAGAGCGTCACCCAGCGTTACTTCCTGTTGACGGAATGGTGCGTTACAGAGAGGAATGGTCCGGCCGGGGAGCATGTTTTCCCCGCCGGATCGCGGTAAGTACTTGGTAACCTTAAGTGGGAGCCTTTAGAAAACCTGGAGTGCGTGAGGAAGGGGGAGCTAAACCCTGCCCCCTTCCATGCCTGGCTCCAGTCCTTGCAGTGGTTTTTCTCTTAGCTTGACTCCCATACTGGAAGTAAGCTGGACTCAGAGAAAAACGCTGAAGAATCAACAGAGTGCCCTGAGGTCAGGTAAGTGGCATAGGAATCTCCTTACATGCACACTCCGTTTTTATTTCACAATATACTCCATACACTGTTTGAGGATTCTGGGGAAAGAGGAAACCTCACATGACAGTGTTGTCTTCCTATGCTAGCCCTGCGGATGAGAAAGTTAATTGTGTATAAAATAAGGATCTGTTCTCCTATCCTTCTGAAATTTCCCACGGAGATTCCGTTCTGTGAAGGTCACAGTCCTGAAGAATATCATTCCAGTTGGATAGGAAATAAAAGAAGCTTGGAGTATGTTTACCATTGGCCTCTTTGTGGCATTACATTTGGGAGTATCTAACTGCATCTACCAAGACCATGCACTACCCTTCATCCTCCCGGTCCCTATTTTATCCCAGGGTTGCATGTTGCGTGCACTGAAGCTGCAAGTATGTGTGGCGCCCTAATGTCAGAGTTCCGCAGCAATCAGTTCTCAACACCATTCCTTCAGAAGGTTCAAGTTTATTGAGTACAGTAAAGGCAGTTCATCTGTGCATATGTTCTGTGTCAGAACTAATTGCAAGCATGCAAAATGAGAAGACGCTTCAAAACAGGGTCCCCTGATGGGTCTGAGCCAATCAGGAATTAAGATGAAGCCCGCCTAAGCTAACGGGCCTGCGTTCCCAGCGAAAGCATCAGCAGCATGGTACCAAGGTCACAGGCCTAGGCTAGCAGATAAGATGAGGCGAAAGCTAAGATTCCAGCAGAGCAACAGACTATTCATCAGGGGGGCCCTTCCACCTGCCGTGGCAGCAGTCTAGCTGACACCTAATCAGTCAAAATGGTGACTGCTTATATATAGAGGGTTACAGGTAGCATGCGTCCCAGTGTGTGTTGTTGGATATCCCCAAACGTAACATCTGGAACAGGCTACTGAAACCAAGGGAAATAAAAACTCACATCTTGAACCCTGTTCACAAATCGAGCTTTTAAAAACATTTAAGCAGTTGAATACAAGATTTTGTTAAAAATCTGCAGCCCTCCGTACCTCCAGTTGGTTTTAACTGACGTCTTGCCTCTGCTGATAGCCGCTGAAGCATCTCAGTGACGCTTGTCTGACCCCCCTTTGAATACCGTCCGGACTCTTCAGCAGCAGTAATGCAGCAAAATGTGTTTTATGCAATACGCTATACTGTTATCTTTCTTTCTCTTTCAAATTTCTCCACTCTAGGTGACAACGGACGAATTCATGAACTATTACGCTGGTGTCAGTGCCTCGATAGATACGGATGTCTATTTCATTGTGATGATGAAAAATGCTTGGAAAATCTGATTGTACGATTTTATAAAAACAACACCTTCCCCCTCCCTCCCTTTTCTTCTTGCTTGTAACATCTCCTTAGCCTCGCATGCAGAACGGAGCGGTCGTGTTAAATGGGATTTAAACCACGCAGTAAAAGAAAGAACAGTCCCCATGAACACGGCTGGTGTTCTGGCAGGACCACTCCTGGGGGCAGAAGGGCCTCTTACTTCACCAAACACAGGTTGCCAAAACGTGCAGTGTGACCGTGGAGGCATTTTGAGCAGAAAAATAGCAGGCGGTAGGGGCAAGGACTTGACTCTTTCTTGCCTGTGGTTCTTTCCCTGGGGGGGGGAGATCCAAAGGAGAGATTGCAGGGGAGGGGGAATACCCCCTCTCTCATTTGACTTGTGTTCTATAAAAGACAAAAAAAACCTATTGGGGGGGGGGGGGAGATCCAAAGGAGAGATTGCAGGGGAGGGGGAATACCCCCTCTCTCATTTGTTCATGTACTATAGTCCAAATAAAGCTCATTCCTCCTGCCGTAACTGAAGTAAGGATAAATTACAGTAACCTTTCAGAGAGGTGTGTGTGTGTTTTTAAGGTCTTGTACCTGGCATTGTGTTGGATCTAAAGCATGACTGTACAGGAAGAAGAAGAAGAAGAAGAGATTGGATTTATACTGCGCCCTTCACTACACAAAGGTGTCCCAGTGCGGCTTACAATCTCCTTTCCCTTCTCCTCCCCACAACAGACAACCTGTGAGCAATTTTCCCTCTAAGCTGTGGAGTCTTGTGAGCAAAAATTCTACTTTGTGAGCTACTGGCATTAAAGTTTTGAGCGAGCGATTTGGCTACTACATACATTCGTTTGCTTTGGAGTCATCCTTCCTGAGCTAAGACAAAAATGTGTGAGCTGGAGGCTAAAAAACTGTGAGCTAGCTCACACTAACTCAGCTTAGAGGGAACACTGCCTGTGAGGTAGGTGGGGCTGAGAGAGCTCTTGACAGAAACTGCTCTTTTTCGAGAACAGCTCTTATCAGAACCATGGCTTGCCCAAGGTCCTCCAGCCAGGTGCGAGTGGAGGAGTGGGGAATCAAACCCGGTTCTCCCAGATTAGAGTCCGCGCACTTAACCACTACACCAAACTGGCTGAAGTGTGGACAGAAGAGGCAGAAAGGGTAATTTCATCCCCTTTCCACTCCCTACCGCAGCCTCCTAATGGGTGTGGCTATTACTCCACGTGGGTCCCATGAGCCTGGGAATCAAGTTTGCCATGGCCAGAAATGGCAGCCAACAGCAAATTCCACTGAGAGATTGCTGGATTCCACCCATTTCCCCCCTCTTTTTCTGCCTGTGAACTTCGCTTCTACTTACACCTTTGAGAACTCCTTTCCCTCCCTCAGATACAATCTCACACTTAAGGCAGGTCATTAAACGCTAAATCTGATCTTCTGCCTGCAACCAGTTCCTGAACATGTCATTGAGACGTTTTGCTTCCTACCACATGGACAGGAGACGAACAGGCATCCACAGGTCCTTGGTAGAGGACAATCACATTGCATTCACTGGGTAAAACAAAGGGGAGATCATTTTTTAATTTAAAATATTATTTATTTAAATGCTGGTATGCTACATTATTCCATGTTCAAAGTTCCTTTGCCATATTTTTGGGAGAACCAGGAGCATCATAAAACCAAAGTGTACCAAAAGAAACGTCTCCAGTATAAAAATAAAAATTAAGGAATGTACACATGAAACTGAACAAGACCCTCGGTCCAACAGCGTCAGTATTGTCTACTCAGACTGGCAGCAGTTCTTCAGCGACTAAGGCAAGAGCTCCTTCACATCACCTACTGCAAGATCCTCTGGAGATGCCAGAGATTGAACCTGGGACCTCCTGCGTGCCAAGCAGATGCTGTGCCACTGAGCCACGGCACCAGCGTGTAAAACAATGCTTGAGGACCTACATAGGACAAAACTACTGAGTGCCCACTGACAACAAATTCATTGTCTGCAATGGTTTTGATTAAAATACTTGTAAAATTGAGCAGCAACATAATAGGTTCAAGTTTTAACTGTTGTGTTAGGAAGAGCCAACCCATTGGCAGCCACAGTGAATAGCAGATGCTGTTCTTATCCATGAGAAGCCATTTTCAGAGCTTAAATATAGTAAAGGGGGGGGAGGAGACTGAAAAAGAATTCAGGTTCACACTCTCCATTAAAATTGGCCAAACAACGACGCATTGACAACCTGCTAATGAAAGAACTCTTAAGTGAAATCTCTACTCTTTCCTTTCCTAATACATATAAGGCCTTGGAATTAGGAGGTGAACCGATGACTCAGTTCTCTCCAGGCACAAAAATACTGGCGCAGTCCCTTGCATGATAACTTGGGACAGCCTACCGTTGTTTTTTTTAACATACCGGCAGGCACGCTACAAAATGTAGTTCAGCCAAGATGAAGCATCACGGCATATTGAAACATGTAAAGAAATTCAAAGAGACATGCCAGGGAAAGCTGAAGGGGAAGAGATGGATTGACGCGATCAAGGAAGCCATGGTCCTCAGCAGAACCTGAGTCAAGGCAGTTAACGGCAACGGCAGGATGTTTTGGAGGTCATTAATTCACAGGGTCGCCATTAAGTCGGAAGCAACTTGACGGCACTTAAACACATGCACGCACAGAGAAACCGTACTGATTAAAAATGGACAGTGTTTCTCAGGTTATCTCAAAGATGACTCACAAACTAGATTCTTGTATCCTGCATGGAAAGGAAAACAGACTAGAAGGACTTGGAAGCCACCTGTGCCCTTTTGACAATCCATCCACGTGTTTGACTCACCACGCAGAGAGGGAGAGCAGGCAGGAACGGGTGTGCTGGCCCCGCCCACCACCTCGACATGATTTACTGAGCCATCTGCATGGTGCACATGCACAGAGGAAGTACCTATGTGCACACCCTCTTCTTGTGGTCAGCAGTGTCTGGAAAGCAACATGGCTGATCATAGGGAGGGAATGTAGCCTGTGGGAGCTTTCTCCGCATGACCATCTGGCCCGTAGCTATGGTGGGGCTATTGGGTGCTCCGTCCCCTTCCTTAACCCCCCCCCCGCTTCTTAAAGGCTCCCCTTCTTCCCAAAAGCATTTAAAGGTTAAGGCGCTTAAGGCTCTTTAGCTTGGAGAAACGACGACTGAGGGGTGACATGATCGAGGTTTATAAGATTATGCATGGGAAAGAGCAGGTAGAGAAAGAGGTACTTTTCTCCCTTTCTCACAAGACAAGAACTTGTGGGCACTCCATGAAATTGCCGAGCGGTCAGGTTAGAATGGATAAAAGGAAGTACTTCTTCACCCAAAGAGTGATTAACACTTGGAATCCAGGTATATAGTCTCCTAAAGTATATTCGCCAACCAGGTATATACTCTCCTAAGGTATAATGAAATAGATGCAAGTGTTTGCAGGAGGTTTGCATGCAGCAATTGTTCCTTTTCCGTTCCCCCAACTAGTTTGTTATTGCACTTAGCAACAAGTCTTTTATCATAAACGCCACAAGCAAATAAGCTTGCTGTTTTTCCAATGCATTTTTTGTTGCGGAGAATAGAAAGGAAAGGAAAGTTGGTCACCCGGGTATACATTTTAACAGCAGCAAAGGATTCGTTCTCACACCAAATCCAAATACAAGAGGAGGCAGGATGGCCAGCTTCAAACCCGTGGATTCACCTTTAAAACGCAACAAGTCAACAATGGAGGTTCCGGGCTGAGCTGCCAGTGTGGAATCCCTCTGCGATGGAAGAAGCGAATCCACCCCGCCCTTGACACGCACCTGTTCAAAGCAGAGCAACCCCCATCAGAGCCCTACCAGGGCAAAAAAGAAAGAAGCATGTCATCATGAAGGCTGGAATATGACCAGCACAAAGTATCCCATTGTATGCCCTCATTGTTGACTCTAAGGGGGACACTTTGTGACATCTAGTTTCCTGGGTTCCCCTTGCTTTCAAAAAAGCTCGCCATAGTGACATAAGCTTCCTCTTTGTTCGATACCTTAACTTGACTGTTGGCATAAACTGGGGGGCGGGGATCTGCCTGGCAGAATTCTAATCCAGGCAGAACGGTGGGATCCCGCAATGCACTTGAATGGGTATTGAGAGCATCATCACAGCCGTGTTGACCACTAGCGCCCCTCTCGTTATAGAGGTTGGCTTTGGTGAACTCATCGCCGTTGATGTGGTTACCTCTGCCCAAATGCCTGTTCAGCAACTCGGCAGGCCACATTCCTTCATACGCCAGAGGCAGCTTCAGCCAGCCGTGATTGATGTGACTCAGGTTGTTTGTCAGTTCAAGTCCGCTCCCGACCTTCTCCAGAACATCCACAGACCATGGAAGCAGCAAGTGCTGGAGATGCTCCATTTCTGACTTGGCTTGAATGCTGTCCACTTTGTGGATGTGTGCATACCCGTAACTCTCAGGATTGAAGAAGCTGATCTCGGAGTTCTGTAGGAACAAGGGAAGGGTTGGTATCAGCACGAACAGCTTCAGAAACCTCAGGTGTAAATTCCTGAGAGTGGCTTTTATTTTTTTGAAGCCTCCATTAGCAATAAGGTGGGGAGGGAAACCAAAGGTTTAGAATAAACATCAGATTCTTGTGAGACGTTAACTTGCTTATGGCATGAGGCCACAACCTGTTTCATCACATGCATAACATCAGATTCTTGTGAGACGTTAACTTCCATATGGCATGAGGTCATGCAGGCCACATCCTGCTTCATCACATGCCTTGTTGTTTTGTTGCAACAGACTTTACACAGCTACCATTCTGGACTAAACTCGGTGCAAGTCTGGAGAGAAAGTGCAATATTTTGGGGGTTTAGCATCTATGAATGATGGGTCCAATATTAATTTTCTTTCCTAGAATTTTTTTAAGATAATGAGTCGGGCCAAAGGCTTCAGTCTTTCTCATATCAGAATGGTCTGGTAAGATTGTGACTACTGTTTAGGTGTCCTCTTGATGCTTTTGGTATCTACTTGTAATGATTATGAATCTGCTGTCTTCTCTGTTTACCGTACCTCTGTGTGAGAAATCATTGAAAAACCTGTCCATTGGAAAGGGATAGCAAAAAATAAAAATCGGGGGGGGGGATGTTTTATGATTAGGATTGCCCTCATCATCCACTTCTGTGGTGGCAGAATTTTTTTTTTTTTAATAAACTTAAAAATAAACTGTTGGTGCTTTGTGCACCATGACATCACTTCTGGGCAAAATCCGGAGGGGATGTCTGGTAGCTCTAGGAATCTGCCAAAACTTTATGGTTTTACCCGAGAGTGGGGGGAGGGATGTTTTATGATTAGGATTGCCCTCATCATCCACTTCTGTGGTGGCAGAATTTTTTTAAAAAAATAAACATAAAAATAAACTGTTGGTCCTTTGTGCACCATGACATAACTTCTGGGGAAAATCTGGAGGGGGTGTCTGGTAGCTTTAGGAATCCGCCACAACTTTATGGTTTTACCCGAGATTTTCTGGTGATTTCTAGAGCCACCTGATGTCCCTCCTGGGTTTTCCTCAGATGTGACATCATGGTGCATGTAAAACCGGTCATGCAGCATGTGACAAGGCTACGTTGGCAGAGTCTGTGTAAATCTTATTGACCAGGTCTGTACTGTAGACATAGCCAACTGCAGATGTAGGGTTCACGTCACAAACACTGGAGGGCGACTGGCTCTGGTGACCGCTTTGTACCAGGACAAATATGTTCTTATCCCAGTGATGCTACCACCATGGTCTCACCTCCCGAGCTCCCGCATGGCCCTAATAGGTCTGCTCTGCATCACTGGGATAAGAACATATTTGTCCTGGTACAAAGCGGTCACCAGATCCAGTTGCCCTCCAGTGTTTGTGACGTGAACCCTACATCTGCAGTTGGCTATGTCTACAGTGCAGACCTGGTCAATAAGATTTACACAGACTCTGCCAACGTAGCCTTGTTACGTGCCGCGTGACCGGCTTTAAAAAGCAAAGCATGCTGGCGAAGCATATTGGATAAACAGCCAAAAGCACAGTCAAAAACAAACTGTAGATCACCGTTTCTTTTCTGCTGAGGACCTGCAGAACTCATTCTTACAGAACCTTCCCTTTGACAGAAGTAGCGGGAGCACAAACCTTTCTCAGTTTGTTGCAGAGTTTATCCAAGGTTTTCTCATGGTTGGGGATGGCTGGCCACACAATGGGTTTGATCCTGAAAGAGAAGATAACAGCAGTTATAGAAATTAAGAGAATGATCCTGATGATATCATCTAGAAGAAGAAGAGATTGGATTTATACCCCGCCCTTCACTTGGAGTCTCAGAGCGGCTTACAAACTCCTTTCCCTTCCCCTCCCCACAAACAGACACCCTGTGAGGTGGGTGGGGCTGAAAGAACTCTGACAGAAACTGCTCTTTTTCAAGGACAGCTGTGTCAGAGCTTGTGGCTGACCCAAGGTCACATCAGCAGGTGCAAGTGGAGGAGTGGGGAATCAAACCCGGTTCTCCCAGATTAGAGTCTGCACACTTAACCACTACACCAAACTGGCTCTACAGTGGAGCCTAGGAGTGCAACAGCAGGATAGTGATGATGCCCCAACAATATGCACAGATTTTGCACCTCTGTCTCGTTTATCTTTTTAAAAAGCCAAGCCGCTACCCCTAGGTGCCCAACCTTCAGTCGAAGGGGGGGACGGGACCCTGTTGTTTTTCATAGAAAATTTACCAAGCACCCCACAGGTTTTAAGAAACATTAGCTGTCTTTTGGCAAATCCCAAATATCATTTCTATAGTGACGGACAGTAATCAGACCAGAAGCCACATTACATTTCAGAACACTGAATATCAGGCAAGACATGGGTGACCTACAGAACTGCAAATCCACCTACCTATTTTTGTCTACCAAGTGTGGACTTTCAAGAGAAGTGGACCAGGGGGAGACAGTTCATAATTTTGCATTAAAATGGCCAGGAAAATGAAGCTTGTGGGGTGGGGCTTTTTTTTTCCTGGTGGGGCTGAAGTTCTCAGTGCAGAAAGAAAAGACAGAATTCTTATGATTATGACTCACCTACTGTGGAACCAAGCCTTTTAAAATCAAAGCATAGAGGCTTCTGCAAATCTCAGTTCCAGAGTGTGATAATAGAAAGTTCTCAGCTGCTGCAAGTTAATCACTTCTGCCAGCCTAAGCAACAACTATGATGACAAGCCGGCAAGTGTGGGTGATGACTTCTATAGTCAAGAAAGCTAACACTTAGGCAGAAAAACTCTCTTAGAGGAGAGCAGTTTCTTGACTTGAGTTAGAAGGGATCCTAGAGGTCACCTATTCCAACCCCCTTGCTCAGTGCAGGAAATAGTCAGCTACAGCACCCCACTCTGCTTAAAGGAGTGTGCACCTTTAAAAATGTTTTAAAATGATTGAAAAGAGCATTTACAGGATAAATTCTTGTGGGGCTGTGCCTTTAAGAAAGGGGGCAGAGCCCCCCAAAACTCCACTGTAGCGATGGGCCTGCATTCAAGTGAATTGGTCTGTTTATAAATTGTTTCTACCAATGTTGATCCATTATAAAAACAATTTAATCAAGCCATCAATGAGATATATTAGGACAAATCCAAACAGCAAGCTTTGGAAGACTCTTTTTTAGGCTGGATTAAAAATGTAGCCACTGGGGAGTGGGGCGGTGGAGTTTGAGGCATGGTAGAGAAGTCTCAGTGTGGGCCAGAGTGTAATTTCTGCAATGTAGAAAATACAGTTTCCGAATGAAAACAGACATTTTGCTTCCTCAGTTGTATGTATGAGACAAGGCTGGGATAGGCACGAGGGAAGGGAACCATGTTACAAGTTTGTATTGCATCAAAAACAAAAATGCTCGGGCCCTGTTTCCATTTACACCAAAAGGGCTCCTATAGGACAAGATTCTAGGAATGAGCAGTTGCCAGTGACAAGGCAAGCATTTCAAATACCTGCTTTTCCAAAATATTGGGATCAGAGAAATTAGGACAAGCAGTACAAAGAAGCCCACAAAGGATGCTGTTATCAGGATTACTTCATTACCTAAGGAAAAGAAAAGGATATATATCTCTTTATATAGTAAATACATATTTCTATTATCCTTGAATAAATGAATGAATGAATATCTCTTTATAGAGCCTTGTTGTATTTGTCCTCAAGAGTAAAAAAACCCCCATTATTAATTATTATTATTAATTATTGTTATACTAAGCCTGTTCGGAAGGGCATGCTGCTGCTATGATGTTTTTGGCCCCGATCCACTTCTAGGTTTGCTTTGTTCCATGAAAGTCACCCCAAACGTAAATGCACATCTGCATCCTGATATTCCACATCCATCAAGTTACATGAGGACTGCCTGAGCGTCACTTTGGCTGTTTGCAAAGAGCTCCTTTGTTGGATTTGAATGGCTGAATGTGGCAAACCAAACGCTTACTTACTATTAAACTCTGGACCAGTCTGAGCTACTTTTGAACTGGTGGGGGTCACCCTTCTCACTTGTTGCAGAAATAACTTCGTAATTCTTTTGGCTGAGGTGGCGGACATCTAATTCATCTCTCCCCCTGCGCGCGCTACTCACATGGTTTGTACTGCTGCAGTGCTCTAATGCCCATTCTGACTTGCCCTACTTAAGAGAACAACAAAGCATTACCTGGCAAAGGGTAGCTACTTATGACCATCTTAACCAGCTTCCTTCAGGAGGCACCTGAACTCCCGAAATAGTTGCCATCTTTAGATCTGATTAGAAATTTTATTGTTAATTGTTAACTGGATTGTTGTTGTTTTTAATGTTTTAGTGACCTGCCCTGAGCCCTCTTGCGGGGGAGAGTGGGATATAAAGAGTGGAATATAAACCAAATAAATCATATATCTAATTCTGAACCCGGCCCCTATATAATAGGGGAGAAAAACTGACAATGAGGCCATGTTCTGATATGGGGAATTCCCTTCAGACCTATAATGGATGTAGGAGAACCTTCCTTTCCAGAGCTCCTAGGATCAGATGATCTTGAACAATGACTAAAAGAATAATACATTATTGACTAAAGGAAACTATGTTAGACAGAAATTTGGCGACCAAGTAGGAATATAACCCCCTTGGAGTTTATTAAACAGAGAGTGTGTTAAAAGTGGTGAGATCCAGCGACTCCTCCTTCCTCCTGCCACATGAGCCAGGCAGCTATTGATGGCAGATCTGCAGAAGAGGAAGCTGGCCAGCAAGTAGGTGGCCTATTGAGTGTTTGTGCCCCCCCAAAAAAACATGGATTCCCCTGCTCCCACAATTCTCACGAGTCCCCCACTTGTTATATATAATTCTCAACATGGCCTAAGATTTGCATCCATACATCCAGACATGGGCTCCATTAACAGACAAGACAGATGTTTCTACAAACCCTAGAAAAGCCCCAGGTTTGCTGATGAATCTGAAGTCAAAACAAAAATACACTGGGAGGCGGTGGTTAACCACCCTTCAAACAGTAGAAGCAGAGGCTGTAGCTTTAAGACATGAAAGCCCTCTGAGATCTCAGTGTCCATTAAAGGGGTTGCTAAGCAACTACAACATTGTTGCCAGCCTCCAAGCTCTGGCTTCGATCAGTAAAAGGCAAAGGTTAGGGCATTTTCTAGGGCTATTTTGGCTCTTAGTCCACCCTTGTTCCCATCTCCCTTGCAGTGAAACAAGGAGCCATCAGGGCCAGGGCCAGCAGCAGTTATTGGATGGCTTGCTACCACGCAACTTGCACAACTCATCCAGGTCCAACAGTGGCTACAGGATGACTTCGTGCCATGTGTTGTAATATATACAAGCAGCCTCTCAGGACAAGTTTCTGCTTTGCATGTCTTTCAGTTTTGGCCCTTCAGGGCACCTGTATGGCAGTCAGTGGCTGAGCAAGCTGATTGAGAGAGTGACTGAAAGAAGGCCCAGCCTGAGAGCTAAATAAAAACCATTCTTAAGTTGAAGCAAAGCTGACGTGTCCTATTGTTCATGATGTTACACTATGAAATATACCTTCCACACAACTTGAGCAAGCTGTACGAAATATACCTTCCACACAACTTGAGCAACTTGGCCAGGGCCAGCTGTGGCCACTGCACTACTCACCCGAGCACCTTGCTTCCACATGACTATTGCAACTTAGCCAGACAGGGAGAGGCTGCTAGGGGGAAGGAAGCAGAGAAAACTGAGAGCCAGCGTCTCTTCACTATTTTCTCCTGCAGTTGTGGAGAGAGTGGCTACTTCACTGTCCACAGGCTCATGGGTGCCCTCATTCATTGTGCTTGGGTCTTTTGAGCATTTTTATCTAGTTTTCAGCTTTGTGAGTTTTTCTTCTTTTGTGGGGAAAAAAATAACAAACAAATATTCACCGTGGGATTTCTAGTATGGAAGGTTATGGTGATCTTGAGAACCGGCTCCTGGAGTCTTCTGACACAATGACATCACCTGGAAGTGACATCATCACACTGGGCACATTGTGCAGGGGGTACTCTAGCTCAAGTGGTTAAGACGCTGAACTGCAGGCTGCGGAAGGTCAGTAGTTCAGCAGTTCGAGACCCGGGTGCCGCATGACGGAGTGAGCTCCCGTCTCTAGTTCCAGCTCCTGCCAACCTAGCAGTTCGAAAGCAAGAAATTGCAAGTAGATAAATAGGTACCGCTTCAGTGGGAAGGTAACAGCATTCCGTGCACCTCAGTGTTTAGTCATGCCGGCCACATGACCACGGAAACGTCTTCGGACAGTGCTGGCTCTTCGGCTTTGAAACGGAGATGAGCACCGCAACCCTAGAGTCGGATTCGACTGGCTTTTGAGTAAGGGAACCTTTACCTTTACTTACTCTAGCATTTGGGTAAAAAACTCTATGGTCACCAGCTGGCCGGCAGCAGATTGGGGCCCCTGATAGCAGGTGAACCCCCACCCCCATTGGGGGGTTGTCAACCCTAATTCCAAAGGTGAGGTGCCATGTCGGGTGGGGGGAACCCCTGACTCTAGTTGCTACTCACTTCACCTCTGTAGGTGGGAGCACAGAGAGCAGGGCTTCGGGACGTGATCTTAACTAGTGGGCTGGAGAATATGGGTGAAGATGCCCCTTTAAGTACCCTGGTCCCAAGCCATTTAGGGCCGTATTTGAATTGTGCATCAGCACCCCTGTTTTTGCTGGATTGAGCTTTAGTTTATTGACCCTCATCCAGTTTAGAGGGTTAGGGTTAGGGTTAGGATTAGGTTTAGGGTTGCTGCCTTCAACTTCTTCCAAAATTTTGGTGAAAAGGAGAAGTACAACAGAGTATCACGATGAACCAATGTACTTATTTCCTCTGGCATTCTCTGTGCAGTCTGGATGTAGGCAGAAGAGCTCCATTCACTCCACGAGCCTTTGAAAACATTTCCACTGGGCTTGGACCGGACGTTTAGGCCATACTTTGTGCTTGGTTGAAATTCCCTTCTCAGAAGTGTTAACGGAACATGTTGGAATTCTTTGGTCTGAAATATGGGAGACAATGTTTATTTACTTTTCAAGAACGTAGAAAACAGGATCACTTCCAGAAATCGTACTGTAGGCACTTGGAACATTTATCACCCCCAAATGTCAAAAGGCTTTTGACAAGATTTCTCACCAAAGGCACCTGAGTAAATTTAGCAGTCATGGGATAAGAGGACAAGGTTCTCTTATGGATTAAAAAGTGGTTAAATGACTGGAAGCAAAGAGTAGGACTCAATGGACAGTTCTTACAGTGGACGGAAGTAAGCAGTGAGGTCCCACAAAAATCAGTTTTGGGGACGGTACTCTTTAATTTATTCATCAATGATCGGGAACTAGGGGTGAATGGTGTACTGGCCAGGTTTGCAGATGGCACAAAATGATTCAGGATGTGGTGAAAACCAAGGCTGACTGTGATGAGCTGCAAGAGGACCGCCACAAAGTGGGTGTGGCAAATGAAGTCCAATGCTGGTAAGTGTCAGGTGATGCACTTAGGGAGAAAAAAAAATCCCAACTTCAAGTATAGGCTAACGGGGTCTAAACATGCAAAGACTTAGGCTGCGGTCACACACAATAAATAATCCACTTTCCAACTGGATTTTTACTGTGTGAACCGGCAAAATCCAGTTGGAAAGTGCATTGAAAGTGGATTATTCAGTGTGGGTGTGACCGCAGCCTCTGAGGGGAAAAGATCTTGTGGCCGTAGTGGATAGCTCAATGAAGGTGTCAGCACAGTGCTCTGCAGCAGTGAAAAAGGCAAACTCTATGTTATGGATTTATTAGGAAACAAATTGAAAATAAAACAGCCCCTGTATAGTTCTGTGGTGTGGCCTCATTTGGAATACTGTATACAGTTCTGGTCACCATATCTCAAAAAAGACACTGCAGAGCTGGAAAAAATACAGAAGAGGGCAGCCAAGATGATTAGGGGGCTGGAGCACCTTCCCTATGAGGAAAGGCTGAAGAGTCTGGGACTTTTCAGTTTAGAAAAGAGACGACTAAGGGAGGGGGGGAGTTGAAAAAGAGATTCCCCCCCCCTCCATCTTCCAAAATGCTAGAACTCAAGGGCATCAAATGAAGCTGATGGGCAGGACAAAAGGAAATACTAATTTACACACAGAGTGATTAAAATGTGGAATTTGCTTCCACAGGAATACACAGTTTTAAAAGGGAATTAGATTCATGAAGGACTAGGAATAAGGCCTGTTGTGGAGAGAAATGCAACAAGCTCTAGGAGGAGGGCCTGGGGGAGTGTGGTGGCCTGTAGCAGTTGCCGGGGGGGCCCCGCCCCCAGTAGCCGCAGGCGAGTGGCATGGGCAGACCACTGCTAGGCACAGGGTGGGTTTGGGCAGCATGCAGGGTTTGGTGTGAGCGGGGCCACCGCCTCCCCGCCCCTCCCTTGCAAGAAGAAGGGGCGGCAGCGGCCTTGTCCTCTGGACCCAGCAGCAGGCAGAGCAGCACCCTCTGCCGCTGTCACCCTGGTTCCTGCCACTGGGGTAGGGCAGCAGGAGGCAGTTGGCATGGCGGCGGCTCTGCATTAGGAAGGCCTTGTGGTGTGTGTGGTGGTGGTGGCAGTGGAGCCTGGCGCGGAACGGCGGCAGAGCTGCTTCGACTGAGAGGGGCGATGGCAACAGGGCGGCTGGCAGAGGGGTGGCCTCCTGCCACAGCAGGAGCCACTGCCCACTCCCGCTTCCTCCTCAACTGCTTCCGAGTCCGCCTGCAGTTCTGCACAGTTGGGCTGCGGCACGGAGCAGTTGTGGAAGCAGGCGGGGTGTGTGCAGGGAGGAAGCGGCTCCTTAGGGCTGTGCATGAGGAGGCCAAGCGTGGCAGGGCTCGGCTGAGGCAGCGGTGGTGCCATCTCGCACGTGCTCACAGAGGATGATGGCTGGAGCGTCCATCCCATTGGTCGGCTCAGAGCACACTGAGGCGGAGATGCTGGCAGCCACCTCTGTGGGCAGGATGGAGGCAAGGCAGCCAGCCAATGCAGCCAGGGGATTGGCAGACCTTCAGAGTGGCAGCCGAAGGATCCAAAGGCTGTGGGAGCGCGTGGAGCGTTCACACCAAAACTCTTTTATATATAAGGAGAGACAGGTCTATCAGTGGCAACCAGCCATGGTGACTGAGCGAAACCTCTGTGTTCAGAGGCACTAAACCTCTGAATCTCAGAACCAGGAGGCAACATCAGGGGAAGGTGTGCCTCTGTGCCCTGTTGTTGGCCCTCCAGAGGAACTGATTGGCTTATGTGTGAAACAAAAAAGAACACCACTGGCAAAAAATAATAACGCACAAGCAAGTAAGCAAGTATATAATGATTAAATAAGCATAACAGCAAGTATAATATAAATCAAATAAACATAACAAGTATGATATAAATCAATAGGCCAAAGTGCAATAATGAATCATAATAGAAACAAGTAACAGTCTTTCCATGTGTCTACTCCAGCATAGAAGCAATATCAAAGTCCAAATTGGAGTGCAATTCATCAAATTTTCTGAGCCATAAAAAGCCGACGCATAATCCGGATGCCTGTTGCCGCGTTTCAAATAATTCTTATTCAAGCATAGCTGTAATGGGACCCAGTCTCAAAAGCTGGCATACACTAAGCCAGAATGGTCAGTCAAGGAGGATTAAGGGTCCTTGCTGATATGCTGATATGGCTAGACCATAGGGCTCTTCTTATATTTATGTTAACAATTTTTTTTCTTTGTGTGAAAATCCTCCTCATTGGTAAAGATCTCATTTCAAAAATGCTTTGTTGGAATTCAAAGCACAGTACATACGTATGTTGGCCAAATACATTGGATGGATAGGCTTCTAAGGTGCTGCAGAAGGTTGTCATCCTATCAGAGATGTGTTTGGGTCCCATGCTTTGGAACTGGCTGGGATCTGGGAGTTAAATGAGGAGTAGGCTTGCCATTTGATTGCCTGTGGTGGACAATCAATCTCCTTGATCCTAATCTCCAGCCCTCAAGAGCTGAAGGAGCTGGTTAGAAAAATGGTTGGAAAATGGCATCCACAGTGACACCCTAGGAATTTCCATATGTCTCTATGATCTTTACCATAGAAACGGAGGGGATTCTGGAGCATCGCTCAAAGGGAGCATAATATCCTCCACAAAGCATTGCCTTCAACATCTCTCAGCATGGGACAACATCTCCCATGGGACAATTTCATCAAGACCTTAATTTTAAGGGTACGTGAGAAGCGTAGTAAAAACAGTCCGTAAAATTTAGTTGTGCCTCTCCAGCCTGCAGTGTTCCCTCTAAACTGAGTCAGTGTGAGCTAGCTCACAGTTTTTTAGTCTCTGGCTCACACATTTTTGCCTTAGCTCAGGAAGGATGGCTCCAGAGCAAACTAATTTATGCAGTAGCCAAATCACCTGCTCACAACTTTAATGCCAGTAGCTCACAAGGTACAATTTTTGCTCACAGGACTCCATAGCTTAGAGGGAACATTGCCAGCCTGTCGTGATATTTAATGCAAAACTGGGGTGGCTCATGCCAACCATGGAAGCAACACAAATTGGGGCACCCACAGAAAAGGCAAGGGTTTCTACCTATTCAGGGTACTTCCCAGGAATGCAGAAAAAATATGACTTAACCAAATGCAAAAGATATCCAGTCTCCGTAGCCCTACAATAGGGTATTTCTTACATAGATTTAATTGGCCAAATGCATTTAATCTAAGGAGGATGAGGATTCCAAGGAGAGACTAAGTAGAGGACAAATCGCTGTGAAATGAGTGGAAATCGGATACCATGATTCCATTCATCAATGCACTGTATACTACATAGCTGCTTCTTTCCATAACGTTCAACTAAAAAACAAACCTGAAACAGATTATTATTTTTTGGCAAACAGTCATCCTTAATTGAAAGTGGACCAAATGCTCACTTGGCTACTCGTGGTCCAGTTGGCGTTTTCAGGCCTGTAGGCTATTTCGTATATTAAGGACTTTTGTAGATATATTTGTAGTGGAATGGAGAATTGAACCAGATAAGCATCTTCCTTTTCTTGGTATGTGACGTTTAAGTCAAATGGTGCTTCGGGCTTAACTGTAAGAGACAGTGTGAAAAGAAAAAAGCATAACATGTACTTGTCGCTTCCTTATTGGGGGGGGGGGGTGTAAATCAGAGTAAAGGCCAGCTGGGCAAGTAGTGACTTCTGCCCTTCAGCGTAAGCATGGCCTTCCTCAGGTTCCATTATCTACTTCATTTTCAGTCAAGTGCCAGCCACATGCCCCCAGATTCAGAATTAGCAGCGACCTTCCTGCTGCACCCCATGTACAATGCGCCAGAGCACTGGATGGGCTGCATGTGGGCTGCACTTAGAGCTTTTTTTCTGAGGGAATGCACCAGAACGGAGTTCCGGAACCCCTTTGACAAAATCTTTTAAAAATGTTTAAAAGTTCTTGAATTTTCGGTATACAGATCGAAAATTTCATTTCCCTCTTGAGAGTTCCGGCACCTCTTTAAAAAAGAAAGAAAGAAAGAAAGCCCTGGGTGCACTATTACATGTAGCAGTCCATATGCAACAAGTAGATTTATTTATTTATTTATTTATTTATGCTGTACTTTTTTACAAAAATCCCACCCTTCCTCCAATGAGCTCAAGAAAGTATACATGGATCTCTTTTCCTCTACTTTCTTATTTCATAATCTAAAGTCACCCAGAAAGCTTTATGGCAAGTGGACATTTGAACGCAGGTCACCCCGGTCCTCAGAGCAGTTTACAATCTCCTTTCCCTTCCCCTCCCCACAACAGACACCATGTGAGGTAAGTGGCTCTTTCGAGAACTGCCCTTGAGAGAGCAATTTTCTCGGTGGAGGGTGGTAAGCAGTGGGGTACCGCAGGGATCAGTACTTGGTCCAATACTTTTTAACTTGTTTATTAATTATTTGCATTGGGAGTAAGCAGTGAAGTGGGTAAATTTGCGGATGATACAAAGTTGTTCAGGGTGATGAAAACCAGGGAGGATTTTTTGTGAGGCACTCCAAAGGGATCTGTCAGGGATGGGCGAGTGGACATCAACATGGCAAATGGGGTTCAATGTGGCCAAGTGCAAGGTGATGCACCTTGGAGCCAAAAATCCTAAATATAAATACACATTGATGGGGTCTGAACTGGCAGAGACTGATCAAGAGAGAGATCTTGGAGGTTCCGGTGATGGTGGCGCACTAGAGCAGACTCACCTCCCAGACATCCCAAGGGTGAAGCTGAGCTCCAGCCGAAGGAGGGGGTGCGCAGGCTCGTTACCCCCCAAGGACCCGGCAAAGGGAACCTGGCCATGGAACGTTTGAGAGGTCGCCTCTTCGATGGTGGAATGCCAGAGAATTGAGGCGCTTCTCTGTTCCGATGGTTATCCGTGGTGCGAGACCGAATGGACTTAAGCAACGCTAACCAGGGCAAGCGCAGGAGATTGAGCGTCCAAAAATGAAAGTAAACGAGGTCTGAGGACCGATTATGAACGTGAGTCATTCAAACGTTGATTAAAGAGAAAAGAAAGCTCCCTACCCTATCTACGTAAAAGAGAATAAGGCGAGCGGGGGAGGGACACCTCCCAAGCGCATGAACTTTTGAGCGAATGGGGGGGGAGTGGAAGAATAAACGGTTAAAACGGTTAAGAAGTACTTACCAAGAGGTGTTCGAACGTTCAAGCGCATATTCAGAGACATTTTTAAAAATTGCGAAAGTAAACAATCCCGAGAAACATGGCGGGGAGGAGGACGGAAAAGGAGAAACTTTTGAAATCGAAAGGAGTTGAGAGCCCAAAACCAGAAGGAACCAACGAGCTGGCAAAGACTTTGGCAGAATCCATGCGCCCTCTAATGGACCAGCTGAATACCTTCAAGGAGCAGATGACCAAAGTGACTCAATGTATCACTGCTCAGCAAAACCAGATAAACGAGACTTTGAAAATGATAAGCCAAACAGCTGAGAAGGTGAAAGAAGTTGATGCCACTGCACAAAAGGTGAAGAAGAGATTAAAACAACTGGAAAAGAAGCAAGTCTCCATAGAAGATCAGCTGTTACTATTACAAATGGAAAAGGCTAATATGATTCTTCGCTTCCAGGGCATGCCAGAGACTAAGGGTGAGAATTTAAAGGAAACGATGAGTGAAATACTGGCCCCAGTGACAGAGATGAAGGTGGAACAGTTGATAAGCAATATGGATGTGGCCTATAGGACATATTCAGGATATATAAAGAAAAACAATCTGCCTGGGGAAATTGTCGTAAGATTCTCAAAGAGGCATGTGAGGGATGCAATCCTGAAAGCAGTATCTGGAGTACCACTGAAAGTGGGAGAAAATGTCATCAGAGTTCTCAAAGACATTCCATTTGAAATAAGGCAAAGGAGAAAGAAATACAAAGAGCTTATTCTCTTTCTTCTGACAAATTCAATTGGATATAGATGGCTAACTCCAGAAGGCGTCACCTTCACAATCAAGGATAAAAAAGAAAAGATTGACTCTGTTCTGAAAGCTCGGGAATTTTTAAAAGTCCAGATGGGAGGGCAAGGGGAGGAAGAAAAAGAAGAGGAGGACAGTAAGTCCAGTGGCGAGCTGGACTCGGATTCTTCCAGGAAGGACTCTCTCTCAGAGAAAGGGGCGGCTGCTCCTAAAAGTCCTTATAAGCTGCGGAAGAGAAGGGGCAAGGAGAAGTGAAGGATGAAGGTCTCTGATGTGTGCCTTTGAAAAACGATGAAATGAGATGTCGGGTTTTTTTTCTTAATAACAGTTGAATTTAAGATTTTAAAAAGTTAATGATATATCTGACTCAGTTTGTAAAAGGGATTAGCGGGATTAAGACTTGATGTTTGTGTAAATTGATTAGAAGATCTCCTCTCTTGGGTTTTTAGGTATTAGTGGGTATCTTTACTTTGTCCCTACATGTAGTCCCCTATCCTATTTCTGTTGTAGTTTGGAGTTGTAGTAGATAACTCACTGAAAATGTCGAGACAGTGTGTGACTGCAATAAAAAAGGCCAATGCTATGCTGGGGATTATTAGGAAGGGTATTGAAAACAGATCAGCCAATATCATAATGCCCCTATATAAATCAATGGTACGACCTCATTTGGAATACTGTGTGCAGTTCTGGTCACCACACCTTAAAAAGAATATTATAGCTTTGGAAAAAGTGCAGAAAAGGGCAACTCGAATAATAAAAGGGTTGGAACACTTTCCCTATGAGGAAAGGTTAAAGCGCTTAGGGCTCTTTAGCTTGGAGAAACAACAACTGAGGGGTGACATGATTGAGGTTTATAAGATTATGCATGGGATAGAGCAGGTAGAGAAAGAGGTACTTTTCTCCCTTTCTCACAATACAAGAACTCGTGGGCACTCCATGAAACTGCTGAGCGGTCGGGTTAGAACAGAAGGAAGTACTTCTGCACCCAAAGAGTGATTAACACATGGAATTCACTGCCACAGGAAGCGGTGGCAGCTACAAGCATGGACAGCTTCAAAAGGGAATTAGATAAGCATATGGAGCAGAGGTCCATCAGTGGCTATTAGCCACAAGGTATAGACAGGGACTCTGGGGCAAGTGATGCTCTGTCTTCTTGGTGCTTGGGGGGGGGGGTCAACAGTGGGAGGGCTTCTAATATCCTGGCCCCACCGGTGGACTTCCTGATGGCACCTGGTATTTTTGGCCACTGTGTGACAGAGTGTTGGAGTGGATGGGCCTTTGGCCTGATCCAACATTGGCGTCTCTTATGTTCTTATGTTATGTTCTTATGAGAACAGCTCTGAGAGATCCATGACTCACCCAAGGTCACACCAGCAGCTGCATGTGGAAGAGTGGGGAATCAGACCTGGTTCTCCCAGATTAGAGTCCATGCTCCTAACCACTACACCAAACTGGCTCTCAGCAGTTCAGGCCTCAATTGCACTCATATTGCAACCCTTCTGCAGAACTACTCCAGTCTAAACCCATTCAAATCAATGATCTTAGCCTTGGTAAGGGCCCATATTGACCCCTGATACCAGTACTGTCTGTTACCAATATACCTGTGACACTGGGAGCCAAACTACACATTACATTTTTTTCACTTGTTCACATAGTACCTGTGGGGAACATATAAAAATGTTTATACAAGTCGGAAAAAATGCAGCAAATAGTTTGGCTCTGTGTAGCACAGATGTTGAGCCAGTTTGGCGTAGTGGTTAAGAGCGCAGACTCTGATCTGGGAGAACCGGGTTTGATTCCCCACTCCTCCACATGCAGCTGCTAGTGTGACCTTGGATCAGTCTTAAGTTCTTTCAGAGCTGTTCTCTCAAGGGCAGTTCTCAAGAGAGCTCTCTCAGCCCCACCTGCCTCACAGGATGTCCATTGTAGGGAGGGGAAGGGAAAGGAGATTGTAAGCCGCTCTGAGATTCCTGTGCTCAGGCGATTAGAGTACGTAATAAATTTTAGTTCTGTTTCCGAGTTCTGAGTTCCGATCCAGATCTTATTAGGAATTCGATTAAATGGTGCCTATTTTAACTCTTAGGTTTAGAATGAAATGATTTTATGATGTTACCTTAATTGACTTTCATATGTATTTTACCCAGTTGTAATTCTATATCTGTTCTTCTAATTGGAGTGTTTTAACATCTATACCTTAAAAATGATTTGCTGTGTGAACTTGTATCTGGTTGTGGACCACAAAAAATTATTCATTCATTCAACAGACTGTATTCAGATCAAAGCCCTTATGATAATTTCTTTAATAGCTTTGGAACAGGCAGCTCCAGACTGGTCCCAAGCCTTTGGGGTGTGCACCAGTATTTGAAAAGTTATAACAGATTTCGGCCCATGCAATGTCTATGTAGTGGCCCAGTTTTTGAACTGGTACAAATAAAAATCAGCCTTGAATAACGCACACAATACAACTTACTGATCTCAAGGATTTTCAGCTTCTGGCAGCATCTGTCTTGCCGTTCCATCTGTATCATCAGGCAGGCTTCGACAGAACCATAGATAAAATGGCCCTCAAGAGAACATTTGTATTCTAGCTGGTTTTCCACTGCGCATGCATGGTCATTGTCATTGTAACTGTGGAGGACATTAATGCCAAAGTGAAATTTCTGAAAATTTAAAGACCTGCTGAATGGTCAACATTCAAACTCTGTACCTGAAAGTTGGCATAAAAATTTAAGAAGGAAGAAAACTTCTTCCACATCACACTGGCTTCCCATTTGCTTAAATTTTAAAAATGTGATCTCTGTTTTTCCATTCCTGCCCCTGTCTTGTGATAACATACTGTATGTGATGGATATCCACCCTAGCTTTGCACATTTCATTATTGTCAGATAATCTGCTAACTTGGTCCATCATGTTATTTTTTCTCATTTGAATATGCTGGATTAATCAATTAATTTTTCTAGGAAACCATATTTGGGCCCAAAAGGGTTAGCCATGCTATTTGCATGTGGCGAACCAAGAGTAAACAGCAGGCCTGCAGGAATGAAATTGCACTGGAGCTCCTGGCATTCAAATTAACTTTCTTTTCATCTTTCGTCTAATGGTGATTTCCACTGAAGAAAAAATGCAGCCTTTATTTTACATGGTAAAATCAGAGGTCATTTTGGGGGGGATCGTGGGGGATCGCAGTTCCCCCGGGTGAGGTACAGGGGCGGGGCACATGATGAAGCCCCGCCCCCTGCTTCCGGCCCTCATTCAGCCAGGAGGAAGCAGGAGAAGAGGGAGGGTAAGTTGCTTCCTCCCTGCCTCTCCCCACCCCTGCCTGCCTGGGGCCAGGGAGGGCCTTCGTGGGGCTTCCTTGCACTCCTGCCAGCCTTGCAGGTCTACCGCCGGGCCCCTCATGGGGCTCGGCAGTGGAGCTGCAAGGCCGGCGGCGGCCGGGACCGTTGGGGGCGGGGTGTGTGGCCTTATGACACACTTCCGGTGATGTCAGGGGGTGTGGCATATGCTAATGAGTTATGCTAATGAGTTCCCCTAGCTCTTTTTCTACGAAATGACCCCTGGGTAAAATACAGATGATGAGTAGGAAGAACGACTGTTTATCCCCTGCTCACAGATCTTACTATCCTCCACAACCTCTGTCACAAATGTTCAGGGCTACAGGTAGGTCAGGCAGCTACAGTTTGCCACTCATCTTGCCTCTTCTAAATACACAGAGAGCCCCTGACCCTTTCATACACCAAGTCCCCTCTCCTATTCACAACAGAGACACCACCACACAGGACAGCCCAGTCCTCTTGGACAATTACCCCTCACTCAGACAGATCCAGGTGGTCGACCGTGTTGGTCTGAAGCAGGAGAACAAAGTTAAGAGTCCAGTGGGGCACCTTTAAGACCAACAACGTTTTATTCAAGATGTGAGCTTTCGTGTGCACGCACACTTCATCAGACATTGAAATGGAATTACATACCAAAGTTGTACATATAGGAGTGGTTTGCTACATAAGCATGCAAAATAGTGAAGGTATTTTTTAACAGATCGAAAGAATGACAAGCTCGGTTTCTGGTTATCATCTGTTTGAGTTCAAGGGGGGGGGAACCAACATAGGTAATAAATATGTGTCAGACCCCACAGCAGGCAATGAAGTACACACTTGCAGGAAGGTTTTACTTTATTGAAGCCATGAAGTACTTAGAACAGATTCTCTGTTCAGAATAACGAGATGTGCGTTTGACAGATAGGTTAAAGCAGATTCATAATTACACTAGCCAATAGATACGTTTCCCGCTCCCGCTCAGAAGGCTCATCGCGCGCCCAAACCCTGAGAAGCAATGGTTCTATACAGTTAAACAATTAGACTATTCCCACACTACATGTTCATTACAGACTAAGCAATAAGCTTCCTGCCGCTCACCACCTGTGGCCTTGGACTGATAAGGTTCCATCAAAGCAAGTCTAGCATACATAGAAAGGAATGCAGCCTAGGAGAAGATGAGTGCATGAGAGTGAGGATAGACATGCGCACACGAGCTGATTACATTCACCATGGCAATAGCGAGGGGGGGTAGGGCATTCTGAATACACATAGGAAAGACACATTGGCAGCTTGCTGACAATATGTCAGAACTGGAAACTGATGTGCCCTAAATATTGAGAATCCTGTCCCCTAGACCCCATCCATCTCCTTTCTAGCATGGAGGAGAACTTTACAGCAATTTGGGTTTCTGTTGTAATTTACTGTTGAACTTTACAGCCTCCATGCTAGAAAGGAGATGGATGAGTTCTAAGAATGGGATTCTCACAATAAAGGGCACATCAGTTTCCAGGTCTGACTTATTTATTACCTATGTTGTGTCACCCCCCCCCCCACTTGAATCCAAATAGATGATAACCAGAAACTGAGCTTGTCATTCTTTTGCTCTGTTTTTTTTAAAAAATATTCTCACTATTTTGCATGCTAATTTCACAAGCCACCTATATATACAATGATATGTGATTCCATTTCATTGTCTGACGAAGTGTGCATGTGCATAAAAACTCACATCTTGAATAAAACTTTGTTGGTCTAAAAGGTGCCCCACTGGACTCTAACTTCCCTCAGACACTTCATAGAGCCAGGGGGGTTGGGACTCAATCACTCAAACACCGTTTCACATGCACACTGCTATTGATTATGTATGTGTATATAGAGGCCAGGCTGACAGGTGTTAGGGTTGCCACCAGTCCTACCACAAGCAAGTGCTTACTGGCAAGAAGCGGCCACTACACGCGCCCAGAGGGAGAAAAGTCAGTCCTTCTCCAATAAGTGCTCCCTACAGCCTGGGGGTGAGCAGGGCAGGGCGCGGCGTCGTTTGGCGCCCCTGAGGGCCGGCGCGCCCTAGGCGAGCGCCTAGTTCGCCTAGTGGGCGAGCCAGCCCTGCCTACAGGTGGCTTTTCCAGGTACAGAATGAACAATGGAAACCCTAAACGGGAGTTGGCAGGAATTGGACATCCTATTACAGCAATTAGTTCAACAATATGCTGATGCATCGATTGTACTTGCAGATGATTTTAATGCCCAGACTGGGAGCTCTACTGGTGGATAGTCAGAAAACCTCAGGTTTTAGATATTGCTGCAGGCAAGGATAGCAACAATCACATCTGCCAGGACCCATGGGAAGTATATTTCCCACAAGCAAGTGATTACTGGCAAGAATCAGTCACTGCACGTGCCCAGAAGGAGAAAAGTCAGTCCGTTCTCCAATAAGTGCTCCCTCCAGGTGGCTTTTGCCAGGCACAGAATGATGATGCTGAAATTGTGTGGAATAAGTCTTGTTCAGAATTTGCCCCAGAATCGTGAAAGGTACATTTGTAAAGAACGGAGAGAGGGTATGTTTCCAAACATTCCCTCTGCTCTCAAAAATAGTACTTCTGTGTTTGTTCTAGGTACAGCCTAAGAGTGCTTCTGTGTTCATCAGGCATGCCTGATCTCCGCCATTATTTTCAGCTGGAGACAGGAATGTGGAAGGAGAGGATTCTTTATTTCCGTGTCTCCATTATTTATGATCTTTTAATAAGGTCATCACCACAGCAAAGCAATTGTATTTGTAGTGCATGGGAGAAGTTCTTACCGTAAAGTGAAATGAATGGGCGTTTCATTCGAGCACATCTCCATCCCTGAGATTTGGCAAATTAGGATAATATCACCATTCAGCTGTTCTGGAAGTCGACTGAAACACTTAAAGGTGGTGTCTGGTTCCCCATCTGCACAGATTTCTAATTAAGAATGACCATAATATTAGCACTCTGATTGGAAGTACAGACTCGAAGTTATTTGTAGGCTATTTTATCTGACTTCTGTCCTGCCCCGCCTCCCAGGGTAGCTGGATCCCATCAGATCTTGGAAGCTAAGTAGGTCACCTCTGGTCAGTATTTGGAATGAAGACCACCAAGGAATACCAGGGTTGTGATGTGGAGGTAGGCAATTCTGAACGTCAGTTGCCTTGAAAACTCCTTGGGGGTCACCATAAGTCAGTTGTGACTTGATGGCCAGTATAAGATACACACTCTTAACATAAGAACACAAGAATTTAAGAGAAGCCCATGTTGGATCAGGCCCATGGCTAAGCTAAACCATATATATAAAAGTACAAATATTTATTAAGGTGTACACATGTTAAAACTTTCCTGATTAAAAATTACTTTGTCTAAGATCAGACTATAAAAGCTTATCCTCTATACATACATATGATGGGTAAATAATTTACAACTGTTGTAAATTATTTACCCATCATATGTATGTATAGAGGATAAGCTCTGGTCTTATAGTCTGATCTTAGACAAAGTAATTTTTAATCAGGAAAGTTTTAACATGTGTACACCTTAATAAATATTTGTACTTTTATATATATGGTTTAGCTTAGCCCTTTTTGGTTCGTAGTCATATCCTGGGTTGAATCCCCCCCCCCCTTTTTCCAGTTTTTGGATCAGGCCCATGGCCCATCCAGTCCAACACTCTGTCACACAGTGGCCAAAAATACCAGGTGCCATCAGGAGGTCCAGCAGTGGGGCCAGGACACTAGCCCCCCCCCCCAAGCACCAAGAATACAGTGTATCACTTGTCCAAGCCTGAGAGTTCCTATCTATACCTTGTGGCTAATAGCCACTGATGGACCTCTGCTCCATATGTTTATGTCTGACTATGGCCTAAATTACATATAATATCTGTAACAAGACTAATGTAGAGAGGCCAGTGGTCTGAGTCAGTACAAGGAAGGTTCACATGGAAAACCAAACTATTAGCAAAAACTATAAATGCAAAAAAAAAAATGAAATAGGGGATATTTGCTCATCCCTTGTAACGAGCAACGAGAGATGTGAACAGCCATATTTGTAGATTGCCTACCGCTAGGGCACTAGGAAAGGGGAGATGGTAGTTCTGTCTGTAAGAGGGAGCTCAGAGAAGAACACCTTAAGGAGACGGAACTTCTTATGACTCATTCCGGTTGCTCTCAGAGTTTCACTTCCCCGTTACCTAGAATGATTGCACAGCATTGTTGCAAATTCTATGAACCAAATGTTTTATCAGCCACCCAGCAGAATGTATCAATCAAAGGACATCAGTTCCTTCTAGGGACAGCATTTACAT
>NW_015164259.1:69896-71157 GCF_001447785.1 Gekko japonicus
TAGGTTCTTGTGTGGGTCTCCATCCCTCAGCTCAGAGCTCGGATCATCCGCCAAGCGGGAAAGTTCCATTAAAGTCTTTTCGCTTCACTTTCAGCATGGTTTGTTGCCACCTACAGAATGTCAGCAAGCTGCCATTCTGTTTTCTGTGACCTCTGTGTACATATCCTTTCCCTGTTACACCCGGCTTGGTTTCTATCATCCTGCTCCTGCTTTGGAATGCGTAAGATAACTGCTGGAGGTTGTGTGGGGGAGAAGATGCTGTAATGCTTGCCTATTGATTTTCCCATGAGTACCGCACCTGTGTTTTGTCTGATGTCCTGCCTGGTTCTCACGTACTGGGCGCGCAACCGTTTCATTAGCCCGCCAGCGGGAAAGCAATTCATTGGATCTGTATCTATTTGAAGTTCCTTTATTATGCTTGACCTAACTGTGTATCCCCAGTTCTAACAAAGAACGTGTTTGAGTATGTCTTCAACGCTTTGAAATAAATTTTGCTTTTCTTGAAAACGTGGATTTATTCTCGATGCTTGGGGATCCAACATATTGTTAGAACTGCCTTTTCCTATCGTTCCGAATCTGACAAGATCATGAGCGGAATTGAGGGAAATCTACCTAACACGGAGGGGGACTCGGGATCGGTCCCACAAACCTCCGCGTCTTTGGTGTTCACGACTGCAGCCTCGATGGAGGGTGCCGTGGGGGGAGCGATTCCCCGCCTGCCTGCACATCTGTCTTGGCCGCCTCCGACCCCTTCGCAATGGGGTCCGCGGAAGACTCACCAGCAGGATGATTGGACTATGTACAACACCCAAGGCACCCGTGAGGTGTACTCCCGTCGGGGGAGCGGATTACGTGAGAGTCTGTTTGACAAGGGATTGTTCCCGGAACCTGGGTCTACCTCGGAGAAGGGGAGCCCCAAACAGGACCTCGAGGAGTGGATGTTCGAGCCGTCGGGACCGAGTGGTCACGCAGAAGATGAGGAGGGCACCGGAGCCTTCCAAACGGAAGAGGACTATGACCCACCCCCGGACTACCGCCCTCGGGACCCCATCCCGGAGGAAACTACCGGGGAACGTCTAGCAGAACTGGAAGACTCGGTGAGAGACTTAATGCGGGCATTCCAGGATGTGATGGAAGGCCTGCCGGGAATGTTGGACGTTAGAATGGCCAATTTCCTGGACGCACACGCCGCGCAGTTACAAGTTGCTCCTGCACCGGGATTTCCCGCGCCGCCGATGCCTGCTCAACCGCTGATGGGACC
>NW_015164259.1:75571-78344 GCF_001447785.1 Gekko japonicus
GAAGTTCATAGGTCCATTCAAAGTGCGTAAAGTCATAAATGATGTAGCAGTTGATGTTGTTTTGCCTAAGAATTTACGTGCCTTGCATTCTGTATTTCACATGAGCCTATTGAAGAAGGATCCTGGACCGTCTCCTTGGAGACCAGCGACTACTCCTCCTCCACCTGTCATATTGGAAGGGGATGAACATTTTGAAATAGCTGATATCCTTGATTGTAAAGTGAAACGTGGTAAACTCTGGTACCTTATCGAATGGGTTGATTTCGGTCCCCAGCACCGCGAATGGGTGGAAGAAGGGGATATTCGGGCCCCTTACCTGATCCGTAGTTTCCACAGAAAGTTCCCGGACAAACCGGGAGGTCTCCCGCCCAGCCCGGGAGATCTCCCGCCCAGGCCGGGAGGTGTGTTGTAAGTGTATTTTAAGGGGGGCAGTATGTCAGCATGCTGCCATTCTGTTTTCTGTGACCTCTGTGTACATATCCTTTCCCTGTTACACCCGGCTTGGTTTCTATCATCCTGCTCCTGCTTTGGAATGCGTAAGATAACTGCTGGAGGTTGTGTGGGGGAGAAGATGCTGTAATGCTTGCCTATTGATTTTCCCATGAGTACCGCACCTGTGTTTTGTCTGATGTCCTGCCTGGTTCTCACGTACTGGGCGCGCAACCGTTTCATTAGCCCGCCAGCGGGAAAGCAATACATTGGATCTGTATCTATTTGAAGTTCCTTTATTATGCTTGACCTAACTGTGTATCCCCAGTTCTAACAAAGAACGTGTTTGAGTATGTCTTCAACGCTTTGAAATAAATTTTGCTTTTCTTGAAAACGTGGATTTATTCTCGATGCTTGGGGATCCAACACAGAACTGTTTTTAGGGCACCTACTTCTTACCAGCAAGCACAAAAGGCCTAGCAAAAGTGTCAGCTTTGCAACCCAGTAATTATCCCCCCCCCTTCTCAGTTGAAGTTTCCCTGTTTACTCTGGATCCCAGCCCCCAGGTGGGATTTGGGGAACCCCTGGAATCACAGCTCATCTCCAGACCAGAGAGATCAGTTCCCATGGACAAAATAGATGCTTTAGAGGGTGGGCCATGTGGCATTGTACCCGACTGAGGCTCCTGTCCTGCCCAGGTTCCATCCTCAAATCTCCAGCAGTTTCCTGACCTGGATCTGGCAACCTTACCCCCCATCCCCTGCCGGTGGCCAAGGGAGACCTGGCAATCCTAGCAAGGCATTCAAAGGGTGAGGTGCCACCACTGACAAAGCCCTGTCTCTGGTTTTCACTTGCCACACTTCGGCAGGGCTTGGGAAGGGGCTCTTGGAAAGATGACTGCAGTGTAAAGAACCAGTTGCTTGTGTGAAAGGGTCATCTTAAATCTGGAGTTACCAACCAGTTGATTGAAAGATATCAGCAGCCTGACATGTCCTCAGCAGTGGGCGATTTTGCATCTGGCACTGGCTCCACATTTTCTCAACACTAAGGAAAAGGTGCAGCTCAAAACCACATTCAAATACTGTGTGGCAATGCTGTACTGACTGCAAAGTCACCCCTGAACGGCCATAAATCTATGCAGAAGATACCATAAAACCCGATACTCAAAGTAAGTGAAAGCAGCATGCTGTGTAGAGGGTACCATAAAATCCAGTGATCAAAGAAAGTGAAAGCAGCATGCAATGCAGAAGGGAATTTCTGTTCCAAGGTGGGTTTGGTAAAACAACAGAGGGAAAAGCCAATTCAGGCCCCTGCCACATGGCAGGAAAAAAACATAGCCAAAGTGCGGCTTTTTAGAGCCGCACCAAAAGAGACACGCGGTGGCGGGATCACACAGATCCCCTGAGCTGCCGCACAGTTGCTCCCTGGCATAATCAGATGCCAGGGAGGAAGCCACCGACAGGAGACCGAGGCAGCCGGCTGCGCATGCGTGCGCATGTGCAGTTCGGCCAGGAGCCTCGAATGCTCCTGACGACAGACACGCCGGCGATCCCACGGCCGTGCTTGCTGCAGCATTTCAGGTAAGAAGTCCTTCTCTTTACTTGGTTTTTTTTTTTTTGCTCCGCAGCACTTGGCTGTAGGGCCGGATCGGGGACAGGTGCGCGCTGATTCCCAGATGTTGTGGTGAGATCGGGCCCGTTTGCTGCGCCCCCGATCCGTCCCTCTTCCGGCCCAAAACCTCCCGTGTGACCGGGGCTTCAGAATCACCCAGCGGCTCACAAGGACCTTCACACTTACAGATAAACAGCGAGGCATACTCTGGTCCCATGAGCTGTATGGTGCTGATGGAAGGGAGACCCCTCCCCCATCAGTACTGAGTAGCCAATGGAGCCAGGTAATGTCAGGCCAGCAAAGGTTCAGAATTTGATTGCCATTTTTGAACTCATCTCTGAGGAATACTTTTAAATCAATTTGTCCTGTGGGTAGACATGAAGACAAGGATATCAAACACAATATTCAATATGAAGAACATCACAGAGGACTTCACAGAGCCAGAAAAAGTGCAGAGGAGGGCAACCGAGAGGATTAGGGGGCTGGAGCACCTTCCCTATGAGGAAAGGCTGGAGAGCCTGGCGGGACTTCTCAGTTTAGAAGAGAGACGACTAAGGGGGGAACATGGCAGAGGTTTATAAAATTATGTCTTGAGTGGAGAGAGCTGACAGAGAGAATTTTTTCTGTTTTCCAGAATACAAGAAGAAGAAGAAGAAGAAGAAGAAGAAGAAGAAGAAGAAGAAGAAGAAGAAGAAGAAGAAGAAGAAGAAGAAGAAGAAGAAGAAGAAGAAGA
>NW_015164259.1:78922-99972 GCF_001447785.1 Gekko japonicus
ACTACGGCTTGCCCAAGGTCATCCAGCCAGGTGCAAGTGGAGGAGTGGGGAATCAAACCCGGTTCTCCCAGATTAGAGTCCGCACCCTTAACCACTACACCAAACTGGCTCTTAACCACTACACCAAACTAGAACTTGAGGGCATCCGAGGGCATCCAATGAAGCTGATGGTCAGGAAATTCAGGACGGATAAAAGGAAATACTTCTTGAGACAGAAAGTGATTAAAATGTGGAATTCGCTGCCAGAGGATGTAGTGATGGCCGCAGGAACAGACAGCTTTAAAAGGGGATTAGGTAGATTCATGGAGGATAGGCCTATCAGTGGCTGCTAGCCAGGGTGACTGACGGGAACCTCCACATTCAGAGACACTAATCCCCTGGATCCCAGAACCAGGAGGCAACATCAGGGGAAGGCTTCAACCTCTGTGCCCTGTTGTTGGCTGTCCAGAGAAACTGGTTGGCCACTGTGTGGGATAGCATGCTGGACTAGACAGACGACTGGTCTGATCCAGCAGGTTCTTTGTATCACCTTAAGCCCAAATTTTGCTCAGCATCTCCGCCCGCCATGAGCCTCTTTTGATGCCCCTCCAGCTCTGGCACCCTAGGCACGCTCCTTCTCTGGAACAGCAGGTGTGAATCAGATGAGCATCTGAACGCAGTCCAGCTGTAGTGTGTTGGCTTCAGTGGGGCGGACAGGTACACATCAGACTCCGTTTGGTCACATCAGAGATCCAGTTTGGTGCAGTGGTTAAGTGTGCGGACTCTAATCTGGGAGAACCGGGTTTGATTCCCCACTCCTCCACTTGCACCTGCTGATGTGACCTTGGGTCAGTCACAAGCTCTGGCACAGCTGTCCTTGAAAAAGAGCAGTTTGTGTCAGAGTTCTCTCAGCCCCACCCACCTCACAGGGTGTCTGTTGTGGGGAGGGGAAGGGAAAGGAGTTTGTAAGCCGCTCTGAGACTCCAAGTGAAGGGCGGGGTATAAATCCAATCTCCTCCTCTTCTTCTTCTTCTTCTTCCGTGTTCTAGCACACGTAGTCATGAATGTGGTAGAGCTGGATCAGGGCCCCCATGTGACTCAGCAGAGATCTTCAGTGTTCACGCCAATACCCTTCGGTTTGCTTTAAGCAATGAGACATCTTTGTCAGTGCTGTGGTTGCTGCCTGTCTTATCCCAGATCTTCAAGACTGAGTAGGAGGTCTAGTTCTGGTGGCAGAACGCTGACGTGTGGGCTGAATGATACCCACTTCTCTAGCTTTAATCACTTTCTCGTTCATTTCCTCCTAAGGTCATTCCATCACCCCCAAACCCAGCTGCCTGCCTTTCAATGTTCCCCCTAAGCTGTGGAGTCCTGTGAGCAAAAATTCTACTTTGTGAGCTGCTGGCATTAAAGTTGTGAGCCAGCGAATGGGCTAGTGCATAAATTAGTTTGCTCTGGAGCCATCTTTCTTGAGCTAAGACAAAATGTGTGAGCCGGAGGCTAAAGAACTGTGAGCTAGCTCACACTAACTCAGCTTAGAGGGAACACTGCTGTCTTTATTCATCCACTGCTGCTGTCTCCATAGATTCAACCTCTCTGGATAGTTCATCCTGCCCTTCCTCCAAGAAGCTCATGTTGGCTTTCACGGTTCTCCCCTCACAAACCACCTTGTCAGCTAGATTAAGCTGAGAGTCATTGTGTTTGGCTCCAACCTGGATCACCCAGGCTAGCCCAATCCCGTCAGATCTCAGAAGCTAAGCAGGGTCAGCCGTGGCTAGTATTTGGATGGGAGACCACCAAGGAATCCCAGGGTTGTGACGCGGAGGCAGGCAATGGCTAACCACCTCTGAACATCCCTTGCCTTGAGAACCCTAGGCGGTCCCCAGAAGTCAGCTGTGACTTGATAACAAAACAATAGCAACAGCGACATTCTGTTTCATCCAACCAGCTTTTCCACTGGTGAAAAATGGAGGAAGGGGTCCCCTTTGACCATTTAAAAAGTTGTGCTGGTGGGATCATGGGAACTGCACGGACAAAAGCCATGTCAGACAAGGAATGTAGTAAGGAGGAGAATTGGGCTGAATTGAATGGAGAAAGCTGGCTATAACCAACTCATTGACTGACAAAATATCACCAGTGGGGAGTAAGCCATTTGAACAGAGCTTGCAGTGTTTCTATCTGTATACTGTTTTTCTCTTGTTGATGGACCATTATCGTGTTTTTATTACTCTTATACAAGTTGCTGCTTTGTTAGCTGCCTGATTCCACGGAGGCAAGGTGAGATATAAATATTTTAAACAAATAAATCAGTAGCATCTGATTTGAACCCAGATCTCTCAGCCCACTTACTACACCATACCACCTTTCTTTTTAACTCACTGTTAAATCCTCCTCTAACAGTTTTTTTAAAAAAACCCTATTAGATTAAAGAGCAGCATGATTCTGATGATGGCAAGAAAAATAAACAATTGATGGATTTGATTCTTTGCCTTTCTCAGTCTCAGGTAAAGACACCTTCAGTTTCCTTACTAGATTTATCTCCTGACAGTTTCCCCATTTTATCCTTATGCAACCCTGTGAGATAAGTTAACAGGTGATGATGATGGTCTCCCCGTTTGTTCATGGCAGAGAGGGAATTCAAACACAGATAATCCTGGACATAATCCAACATTCTTGTTGATGCACCCCACTGGCTCCCTTTAACATTCTCCAGGAAAAGCACTGATCTAGCAGCCATTCAGGGCTTGGAGAAATCAAGATTTAAGGTGAATTAGAGGGCCAAGGCCATCAGTTTGCTGTTAAGGTGACCAGGTACAAAAGAAGCCGGTCCCCCATAACACTTATGTTGTTGTCAAACAGACTGTGAGGCTGCAGCCAGTAATAAGAAAACCTTTGTATGTTAATGGTGAAGATAACTTTTTAGCAGTTCCGACTTTGACAAAGAATATTTGAAACGGGATTCTACAGCTAGCCTACCCCTGAGCCAGGACCAATTTAGCAGAGAACAACTTTGACCCAAAAGGGATTAACTTCACCAGGGATCATTCCCAAGAAAACAAGAGTACAGAAGTTTGCAAATGGCTTTGTGCTGATGATACTCGAAGGTCCTTCTGAGAAAGACACTTGAGAGGATTGTATGTGAATGTACTGAAGTTTGCAAATGACAAAAGTACCATAAACCAGACTGATGTTGTTTCTACATGGCTATTGTTATGAATCTATGAAGGTGTGTCTTTTTAAGACCTTTGTTGGTGAGAAAAGCAGCAATCATTGAATGCCCCTTTCTAAACAGGTGTTCAAAACAGACTCATTCACTTGTTTGAACAGGGGAGGAGCTGTTGTGGCACAGTTAGTAAAGCATCTGCTGGGAAGGCAGAAGGTCCCAGGTTCAATCACTGGAATCTCCAGTTATTAGGATCAGATAGTAGGTGATGTGAAAGACCTCAGCCTGAGACCTTGGAAAGCTGCTGCCCTCGATAGAAGGTCAGACTGGAACCAATGGGTTGAAATTAAATCAGAAGAGTTTTTGGCTAAACATTACAAATCAAGTTAAAATAAAAGAGAAATCAAGTTAAAATAAAAGCTATTTGGCTCCCAGTGGCTATTGGCCACAGACATGGTGTTTTGTTGCATTCTAATTTTGGGTTATTGCTTTGTCAAGTGGTGCAGAGCCATCTGTGACCGCTTAACTATGAAGCCTTGAGCATCAATCTTATTTTGCATTTGTTGGCTGGTCAGATTCAGGAGCACCATGTCAGGGGCAAAATAAGTTTAGAGCATTACATGGTCACATGAAAACTGCCTTAAACTGAGTCAAACCATTGGTCTGCCAAGGCCAGTATTGTCTTCTCTGATTGGCAACAACTCTCCAGAGTCTCAGAGTCTTTCACAATACCTACCTGCCTTGCCCTGGATAGGTCAGGCTAGCCCGATCCCATCAGATCTCGGAAGCTAAGCAGGGTCAGTCCTGGTTAGTATTCGGATGGGAGACCACCAAGGAAGTCCAGGGCTACAATGCAGAGGCAGGCAATGGCAAACCACCTCTGAAACGTCTCTTGCCTTTAAAAGAACTCTAGCTCGCCATCTAGTGGTGCGTAACCCAAAAAGAGCTAGAATCTCTGGCTGCCAGACAATCTTAGAATCTCCTGGCTATTCTACACACAATATAAAGACCAAAAATATTGCTGCACAAGTTCATATGCTTACAAAACTAACAATAATGACATTTTAATATTTCAGCAAAACAGTAACATCAAAAGACCGAAGTCTTCAAACTGCGGAAGCAAGGACGAACTTTCTCGAGCTTGACAGTCCGTTTCGACCTGAGTCTTTATCAAACGTCAGTTTGTGTTGTTATTTCTTCAAAGCATGAGTTTCCAAAATATGTGCATCAATTCAAAAGTGGCTAATAATAGCTCTAGTATGTAACATACTAGAGCTATTATTAGCCACTTTTGAATTGATGCACATATTTTGGAAACTCATGCTTTGAAGAAATAACAACACAAACTGACGTTTGATAAAGACTCAGGTCGAAACGGACTGTCAAGCTCGAGAAAGTTCGTCCTTGCTTCCGCAGTTTGAAGACTTCGGTCTTTTGATGTTACTGTTTTGCTGAAATATTAAAATGTCATTATTGTTAGTTTTGTAAGCATATGAACTTGTGCAGCAATATTTTTGGTCTTTATGTTATCTAAATTGCTGGGTCCTGGTTACTTTACATATGTATATTCTACACACAATGCCATATGATAATAATTATTATTACAACACCTACCACCTGATCCTTTTAGCGGGAGATGATGGGGATTGAACCAGGGACCTTCTGCACGCCAAGCAGGTGCTCAACCACTGAGCCACAGTCCTATCCCATCATAGGGGGGGAAACTGACATATTCCCGATAAGAGTTCATTGGAGATTCTAGTTCGTACCCTTATATCTGACAGCTCCATGGGGATTTGGCATACCCACAAAATGCTATAATCTACCATACAGTGTATTGATAAGTATAGATGATAGGCTGATAGAAGAGAAGAAGAAGAGAAGAGAAAAGATTGGATTTATACCCCGCCCTTCACTTGGAGTCTCAGAGCGGCTTACAAGCTCCTTTCCCTCCCCCTCCCCACAACAGACACCCTGTGAGGTGGGTGGGGCTGAGAGAACTCTGACACAAACTGCTCTTTTTCAAGGACAGCTGTGCCAGAGCTTGTGACTGACCCAAGGTCACAACAGCAGGTGCAAGTGGAGGAGTGGGGAATCAAACCCGGTTCTCCCAGATTAGAGTCCGCGCACTTAACCACTACACCAAACTGGCTCTCTGATAGCAGCCTGAACTGCCCTGGGTAGCCTGAGCTCATCACAGCTCAGAAGCTAAGCAGGGTCTGCTATTGTTAGTACTGGGATGGGAGGCTACCAAGGAAGACCTGGGTTGCTATTCAGAAGAAGGCGATGGCAAAGCCACCTCTGAACATCTCAAGCCTAGGAAACCCTGAGGTCCTGGGGTCACCATGAACTGGTTGTGACTTGACAACCTATCATCGTAAACGACAGGATTGCTTCCTATCCTTTCTGTCACAAAATGCAATGCAGCCAAGTTTCAGGGTGAGAATGTCACAAAACTGCCCCATGCCATGAAGCTGCCTGGTGCCCATTCAGACTACAGGTCCATGGAGCTCACTGTCTCCTCTCGCTGGCTACAGTTTCCCAGGTCCTCAGGCTGAGGAAGGTTTTCCTGGCTGCCCAGAGATCCGAGGGACTGAACGTGGGACGTTCTGCATGCAAAGCAGAGGCTCAGCCGGAACCAATCTCTGCTGCTCCAGGCAGGAACCCTTCCTCAGAGAAGTGTGTCTTTCAAAATTACTCTGGCCTTTAGAGGGGGAGAAAGATGTGAAATGACTCACCCCAGCCAATTGGAGCCCCGGAGCCACTGTCTGCAGCAATGGCGGGAAGAAGAACAAAAAAGTAAGTACAGAGCACTGAACTTGTCACTGCCATCCTGAGCGCCTATTCCATCCTGGGCATGGGAGCATGCCTGTGAGTCAGCGATCGAGGCAGAGAAAGAGGAGCTTGGCTTGCTATTTTATACCCTCGCTCTAGAGAGAACCCTTTGATAAGACGACCGCAAGCGAGGGTAAGTTGTCAAAACAATGACGAGTGGGCACGGAGCGAAACAGGAAGCTCGGGAGAACGTACTTGCTGAGCGAGGGACGATGAAAAGATTACCCAGACTCACGTATGCAGGTTCAAGCCCCTCTCCCTGTTCTGCACCGCAGGATTATTCCAAAGGTAGAAGTGCCATTTTTGAGGGGTGGATGGGACAGGCGGAGAGTCCCAGCTGGAAGGTGTTGTAGCAAAGGCCCGGTGCCTGCACTTGGAGGCCTTCAGGGTGCACTTGCAAAAAAGAAACACTAGTGTGGTTCTTTTTCTTGCTGCACCAAAAGTGTAGGAGCTCTTGAGGAACAGGTTTCAGGTAGCGACGAGGAGTTAAAAAGGAACCACACAAAAGCTGCTCTCTCTCTCTCTCTTTTTGTTTTGCAATTTAACCATTAATGCCTCCAAGAGTAGGCATTGAATCCTTGCTTTGATTCTCAGCTCCTCCCATCCTTAAGTGGGACCAAAGTCCTCCATAATAAAGAGCATGGAGTCTTAGGAAAGTTAGAATCATGGAATCGTAGAGTTGGAAGGGTCCTACAGGGCCATCTAGTCCAACCCCCTGCACAATGCAGGAGATTCACAAATACCTCCCCCACACACCCCCAGTGACTCCTGCTCCAAGTCCAGAAGTTGACAAAAAACCTCCAGGATCTCCAGCCAAACTGGCCTGGAGAAAAATTGCTTCCTGGCCCCAATGTGGCAATCAGCATTTCCCTGGGTGTGTAAGAAAGGGCCACAAGAACTAAGCACTGATGCAACCCTCCGTGCCCTCTCTCTCACGATCACAGAATCAGCATTGCTGTCAGATGGCCATCTAGCCTCTGAAAAACTCCAAAGAAGGGAAGCCCACCACCTCCTGAGGAGGCCTGTTCCACTGAGGATTCGCTCAGTTCTTCTCAGGAGCACGAGATTCGAGTTCAGTAAGCACCTAGGTTCCTGGGAGAAGGATCCCTTGGTTTGGCGCCTGCCTTGATTTTGCTGAAGGTGGGTGAAGGAGGAGAAGGGCAGGTTGACCTGTCTTGGGTTTTTCAGTGAATCCCTTAGCAGAGTGATTCTCCGTGTTGGTGTTAGCTTTGCCTCCCACGGCTTGGCTTAGTCTGCCATGCTTGGGCTAGGGTAGATGGACGCAATAGCCAGCCTAGCAACTGCTGCATCCTCCCGCTTCTTGTTCTCGGCTCCTCATCCTTCCTCTTTCTTCCTTGTCTAGGTAATTTCTCTGTGTTCCTCAAGCTTGTTCTTCTTGGTTCTCCCTCAGCCTAGTACTTGGCTGACTGTTGCTGTGGCCATACCCTGGCATTACATTAGAAAACCAAGAATTAGGAGACCAAGCCCCATGAGGAAAGGCTGAGGGACCTGGGAATGTCCAGTCTGGAGAAGAGGAGGCTGTGGGGGGACATTGATTGCTCTCTCAAAGTATCTGAAGGGCTGTCCCTTAGAGGAGGGCAGGGAGCTGTTCCTGTTGGCAGCAGAGGAGAGGACTCACAATAATGGGTTTAAATTAAGGGCGGGAAGGTTATTAGGAGAAACTTTTTTCCAGTAAGAGTTGTGCAACAGTGGAATCAGCTGCCTAGGGAGGTGGTGAGCTCCTCCTTACTGTCAGTCTTCAAGCAGCGGCTGGACAAACACTTGTCAGGGATGCTCTGAGTCTAGGCTGATCCTGCATTGTGCAGGGGGTTGGACTAGATGGCCCTTCCAGCTCTATGAGTCTGTGATTCTATGAAATGCTTTGATCAATTTCCCTGCAATGAATCATTTATTGACGCTCCAAGATTTTTTATACTGCAGAGATCTTGCTCGCCCGTGGAAGACCAGCTCAACATGGCCACAAGGCAACCTCCAGAGCATCTTCTCCATCATCCCAATGGTCTTCTAAGTTCATTCAAGTCAAAAGGCTTAGAAGGGTTTAACACTGTTTAGGATTGCACTGTAAACCTCTTAATTCATTAGGATGTTGCTGATGTTTATGTTTTCTGCCTGATTCCTGTTATCCTCCATGTTCTGTGTCTTCTGTGTTGGACGTGTGGAGTTTTGCTTATAGAAGGAGGAGGGTGAGATAGGATAAATGGTTGGAAGAAGTCATGGCTGTTGTGTCTCCCAGTACGTTTGGAGATCTGCAGCCCAATCCTGAGCATGGTTATTTGGAAGTAAACCTCTTTTTTTGCATTTAATGGGAATTAGTCATAGGAAGGGGTCATTTCCTGCAGGAGCGCACAGGAGCGGAGTTCCGGCAGTAAAGAGCCCAGGGGGCAGGCACATGCAACAAGCCCCACCCCCTGCTCCCAGCAGCCCTCAGTCAGAGCAAGAAGCAGCCAGGTAAGTTGCAGAGCCCCCCCATCACACCTTCAGGTACAAGCTCTCCCTCCTCTGTGAGGACAGATCTGCATGTCCCCCCCCCCAATAGTTAGCAATCCAAAACAGTCCAGTGGAGCCTGAGGGGTGGGTGTTGCCTTCTGACACACTTCCAGTGATGTCAGGGGTGTGTGGCATATGCAAATGAGTTATGCTAATGAGCTCCTGCACCTCTTTTCCTATGAAATGACCCCTGGTCATAGGCATCCTTAAAGGTATACCACAGATCTGGCAACCGTACTTCTTTGTTGGAGAAGTCTGAAGGCTCTCACGACAGACAGACTTTCTTTTGTTGCCATAATGCAGAATTGGAGGTGGCACGCTGATGAAAATAGAAGCAGCTTCTCCCTTCACACAAATTCCTCTTTCCACAATGGGAAGTACCTAACGGAAGGGAAATAAACTAATGCAGACAGAAGCCACCCATATTCACTGTATCCAACACAAATGTTTCATTCCTTCTGCACAGTGTGTGTGTGTCTCTGCAAGGTTGCAGGATAAACTATTCAATCCAACTTCTTGCCTGCTTTGGTTGCCTGGTGGATGACCGGCACCAGGGGATGGATGGATGGGGGGAGGGAGCATGAACCTGTTGGTCTTCCAGGACCTTTCAGAAGCTTTTGATACCATGAGTCATGGTATCCTTCTGGATTGCTTCTCGGGGTTGGGACTGGTAGGCACTGTTTTGCAGTAGTTTTGGTCCTCCAGGGCTCTTTTTGTAGCTGGGACTCCTTTGCATATTAGGCGACACACCCCTAAGGTAGCCAATCCTCCAAGAGCTTACAGTAGCCCCTGTAAGAAGAGCTCTGTAAGCTCTTGGAGGACCGGCTACTTTAGGGGTGTGTCGCCTAATATGCAAAGGAGTCCCCGCTACAAAAAAAGCGCCGGTCCTACCTGGAAGGTGAGTTTCAGCACGTGGTACTGGGGGAACTGCTGGTCAGCCCCTTGGCCACTGACCAATGGTGTCCTACAAGGTTCTGTCATCCCCCCCCCATGCTTTTGAACATCTATGGGAAGTTGCTGGGTAAAGTCATCCAGAGATTTGGGCTGGATTGTCCCCAGTATGCAGATGACATTCAGCTCTATCGTGCACTTCCAACAGTTGTAGACACCTTGAACAGATGCCTGGAGGCAGTTTGGACATGAATGTGGGCCAATAAACTGAAGCTTAATCCTGAAGAGGTGGTGTGGCCTCATTTGGAGTACTGTGTACAGTTCTGGTCACCGCACCTCAAAAAAGATATTATAGCCTTGGAAAAAGTGCTGAAAAGGGCAACTAAAATGATTAAGGGAATGGAACACCTTCTGTATGAAGTAACGTTAAAGAAGTTAAGGATCTTTAACTTGGAGAAATGATGATGGAGGGGTGACATGACAGAGGTTTACAAAATTATGTATAGGACAGAGAAGGTAGAGAAAGAAGTACTTTTCTCCCATTCACACGATACAAGAACTCATGGGCACTCACTGAAATTAATGAATAGTAAGCTTAGAACAGATAAATGGAAGTTCTTCTTCACCCAAAGAGAAATTAGCATGTGGAATTCACTGCCGCAGGAAGTGGTGGCAACTACAGGCATAGACAGCTTCAATGTTAGGCTTCCAGAGCCCACCAAAATGCCCCCCCCGGTTCATTAAAGGGAACAATATATCCAAAGCTTTAGGTTCCCCATCCCAATGTCTGTCTCTCTCTTTACGTCTCATGTCAATTTCATCGTGCACTGATGATCCTCCCCCATCATGTTTGCATGCAGCATTAAAATCCTTTTTTTTTTTTTTGCTCTGGGGGTGCTGCTGTTTGCCTTCTCTCCAATCCCCCTTTCAAGTCAATACCAGCAGGGAACGAAACCTTATGCAGCTCCTTTTAAACTCCCCCCTGTGGTTTTATTATTATTATTTTTTCTGTTATTTTTTTTATTTTTTCCACTTTTACATTTATACATTCCGTCTAAACATCTTACATATATATCAGAGTCATTCATCATTTAATTCTTATATAAATGTTACTTCATTAGTCGCTTGACAGTTCTCCTAGCCAGTTATACACTTTTCCCCATCTTTTCTCATGTACCTTTTCACTCTTATTCTGCAATATTAAACTCAAATCATCGATTCTTGCTAACTCCAATATTTTAACTACTAACTCTTCCCTTTTGGGTATAACATCAGATTTCCAATTTCTGGCCAAAAGCAGTCTAGCGGCTGTTATTATGTATCCTAATACATATGATTCTTGCTTATTATAACCTTTCGGGATCATATTTAACAGATATATTTCCGGTTTTAAAGCTAAGTTTTTTCCCATAATTTCTTGAATTACTTTCCGAACCATTTTCCAATATTCTTGTATCTTACTACACATCCGCCACATATGGTAAAATGTCCCCGGGTTCGAACCTGGTTTTATTATTTTTTAATTCAATTATCTAAGACTAGCCATGTTCTTATATCGCTAGACTCATGTTGCTTGTAAAAAAAAAAAATTAAAATGAGGGGGAAATGGAGCTTGTACAGCAATGAGGGGGAGAGAATGATGGATGGCGCCGAGTAGGCAGAATGACCTAAATGTGGGCGAGGAGTGACCTTTGAGGGGCAGCAAAAGGGTGGGGGGAAATCTGAGGGAATCTGCATGCTTTTGAATTACCTTAGGCTTGGAAGTGAAGCAAGGGGAAATTTGGCACAAAAACGCTCTCAGAAAACCTGGGAAAACAGCAAAAGGAAAGTGAACTGAGGAAAATCAATGCAGAATGACAAAGAAAACCCGACAGACATGCACAGTGAAATCAAGGGAAAACACCTGTGCATAATAAGCCTTTGACTGAAGGCTTTCAGACCAGGAAGCCTTCAATTGCACTTGGCAAGAAAACTGTACCTTTAGACCAAAGGCTGAAAGAACTTCAAATCTGAATTTCTTCCAAACCAGGGCAAATTTAACAATACACAGAACAATGCTGAAAAGGAGGATGTGGAGTTTCAAACCCAAGCAGCACCAACCGGTATTTTGCTGTTCTGCTTCACTGAAATCGCCCCAGTCATCTTCATTATTGTCTGGCGGTTTTCAGAATGCTGCAGAAGTGGTCTGCCAAGCAGTGTTCTTGGCACCTCAGTGGTTCCTGATGATTTACTCACAGGCAAACGCCATCTGAAGAAGTGAGCGGTGACTCATGAAAGGTCACATTCTGCCACAAATTTTGTTAGTCTTTAAGGTGCTACTGGACTCTTGCTCTTTTCGAACTTAAAAATCAAGAAATAAAGAAAAAATGGTAGAAAGCACCAGTGGTAGCTCACCAAGTCTGAAGTCATCTTCATCGGTTCCTCTAGAATGAGTAAGTTAGAGACTGTTGACGGAGCTAAAAAATGGGGTGGTGGGGAAGGATTAGGGAACTGTGGGGTCAGAAGCAGCTAGCAAGCAAATGGGAGTCAGGAAAGGTGAAGACACTGTGGAGAAAGGGTTAACTAGAGAAGATACTGAAGATCTGTGACTGCAACACCATCTCTGTTTAATTTTTTTTTTTCAATAGCAATGGACGGGGAGATTCAGATGGGGCAGAAAAGGTTTATCCTTCCTTTTGGGCTAGGGCTGCCAACTCCAGGTTGGGAAATGCCTGGTGATTTGGGAATGAAGACTGGGGAAAGGGGTCTGGAAGCGTCAGGAGCTCAGAAGGGTATAATACCATAGATTCCACCTTGCAAAGCAGCCATTTCCTCCAGTGAAACTGATCTCCATAGTCAGTTTGGTGTAGTGGTTAGAAGAGCAGACTCTAATCTGGGAGAACTAGGTTCGATTCCCCACTCCTCCACATGCAGCTGCTGGTGTGACCTTGGGTCAGTTACAAGTTCTTTCAGAGCTGTTCTCTCAAGGGCAGTTCTTGAAAGAGCTCCCTCAGCCCCACCCACCTCACAGGGTGTCTGTTGTGGGGAAGGGAGGGGAAAGGAGATTGTAAGCTGCTCTGAGACTCCTTCGGGTAGTGAAGGGCAGGGTATAAATCCATTCTGTTCTTCTTATCATTCTTGGGAAATTTCCAGTTCCCACCTGGAGGTTGGCAACCCCAACCCTGGGCCCCAGTACCCCAATCTCCATTATGCAGAGATCCGATCACAAGTCTCCCAAGTCTCATAACTGGACCTTGAAACTGCAAAAAGAAGAATCAGCCAGTAAACTATGGAGTGTTATGAATCTGAAGGATGATGGCAAATGAGAAAAATGAGCCATCAGTGAACAGACAGAGGAGCGACGGGACTCTGAAGAAATGGAGATGACCAGAGGGAGGAGAGGTATGTATGGCCTAACGCTCCCATTGCTGAGGTAAACAACATTCAAAACCAAATGAACGTCTGGCTACAGGCCCGAGGTATCTGAAGTATCTAAAAAAATACCCACTGGTTTCCCCTCCCCTCACTAGTTGTGTGGAGAAACCATTACAGAAACATGCAGCCCACGGATAATTGCTGAGGCGCCGTGTTCTCTGGCAGGTTGACAATGTACACCAGTGGTTCTTCTGGTAAGGTACTTTTAAACAAATTGATAAACCACAGGTAAAAGTGTCACGTAACACTCGCATACTTCCCCATCACCACCACAAACAGGCAGCTGAACATGTGTCCTGGCCATGATTACAAGGGGTAGTGCTTGCTTATGGGCCCAACTTGGGAAGAGAACAGTAAACTTTATATTAAAATCTCTACAGGGTCAGGTATTTAATGTGATTTTACTTATAGAAGAAGAGGAGGAGGAGATTGGATTTATACCCCACCCTTCACTACCCAAAGGAGTCTCAGAGTGGCTTACAAATTTTTTTTCCATTCCCCTCCCCACAACAGACACCCAGTGAGGTAGGTGGGGCTGAGAGAGCTCTTTCGAGAACAGCTCTTGAGAGAACTTGTGACTGACCCAAGGGCACACCAGCAGCTGCATGTGAAAGAATGGGGAATCAAACCCGGTTCTCCCCGATTAGAGTCCGTGCACTTAACCACTACACCAAACAAACCCTTGAGTTTGATAGTCAGTTAAGAATGCTAAATGTCCCTGGTACTTGTTATCCCCCCTCCCCTCTAAGGCCAGATTTCAACATGACATAGACCAAAATAACCTATCCATGTGGCGATAGCACAAACCCAACATCTTCTTTAAACCAGGGTAATTTTAAGTTTCTCATCCCATCTTTCAGTTTCACTTCTGCATTTTGTGACTCTAACCTGTGATTTTTTTCAATCGTTGCCCAATTTTCCGCTTTCTCACACTGAATTTTGTCCAAAAAATGGACACATATTTCAGCATTATCTATATATCTATGGATCAGCATTGTACATATATTGTAAGTATAAACCTCATACGTTGTACACCTAACAGCTTTATAATTGCGTATAAAAACAGAACTTGTGTACATGAGAAAAATGAATTTATAGAACCAAAAGCAAAGAGCAGAGGACCAAAACTGCTTTACATAAATCGTGTGTGTAAAGTGTTGTCAAATCACGGCTGGTTTATGGTGACCCCAGGAAGGGGCTTTCAAGGCAAGTGAGAAGCAGAGGTGGTTTGCCATGGCCTTCCTCTGCAGAGTCTTCCTTGGTGGTCTCCCTTCCAAGTAAAGACCCAGATTAGCTTCCAAGGTGTGACGAGATCAGGCTATATCGTGTCACCTTCCCTCCCTTCATAAATTAAAATGGAATTAAATGTGCTCAGACCTAGTTTAAAATGGATCCTCACATACTACAAAGGGTTATTCATTCATTCATTCATTCATTCCCAGCTTCTTGCCCTAATGGGAACCCAAAGCACCTTAGAACACCAATATCCCCTCCTCCATTTTATTTTTACAGCAACAACCCTGTAAGGTAGGTGAGACTCAGAGAGAGAGACTCAAGGTTATCAAGTGAGTTTCTATGGCAGACTCAGGATTCAGCCCTTGGGTCTCCCAGGTTCTAGTTTAGTACTCTAACCACTACACTGTGCTGGTAATTTTGGCCTGCACAAACAAGTGATATGTTGTGCAGCACACATGTAGCAGCTGAAGGTCCAGAAAAACATATCAGTTCCCCTGTAGAAAATAGCTTTGGAAATTCAGTAGATGTGTCAGTAAAAATGTGATTGCCTCTTTCGCATCAGTTGCAGGCAAATGGTATTTTAAAAGGCTTTCCCTTAGTCACGAAGAAACAAACAAAGCAGGAGGATTAGCAACCGAGGGAGATGAATCGGAAGGATTCCTAACAACCCTCAAGCCTTGAATCAAGAGGAAAGGTGGGATAGAAATGTCTTAAATAAAATATATAAATAAACTTATGAAAAGGGAAAGAAATGGTTTAGGACATCTTCAGACACCCCGAGTAGTTTCTTTCCCTTTCTTGTTCCTGCTCATAACCCTAAGGGACACCTGGCTTTCTCACCCAATGTCTGCACAGCAGTCTAGTTCTTGCCTCTGTCAGGAAAGAAGGAACGTTGCCTCGGTGGAGGTAAGGGAGAGGTCCCAAGACAGTGAGAGCAACGGCTGAATGTGGTGGTGGTGGTCTTGCATTCACAGCTGAATTCAGTGTGTGGGATCTTGCCTCTTGCCATTTCTGATCTGAATTAGGTCATCTTACATCTTCTGATTTGAACTAGGTCATCGGTCACATAGGCACATCAAACTAGGCCAGCCTGTACCTGTCCCACTTACGAGTTCATCAACTCATTGCGCAAGCAGAGCCAAGGTATGAAGAAGTGAGAATAAGACCAAAGTGAAGTCAAACCATCTGGTAAATTGAGGACAAGGGTTCTAGTTTAGGAAGTGTGTATCTGTTGTGAGATGCAAAGTAGGGCGTCTAATTCAAGATGGTAGATGTCCTTTTTGCAAGATTAGAGAAGAACAACGAGAGCTGTGTACAGCTGCTAAATAATATTAATAAGATCAGCAAAATCAACAATTAACAAAATCAACAGGACCATTTATATCTTTTAGAGCTGGAGATTTTCCTTTTTTGCATGTTGCATCATTCTATAAATAGTTACATGATCAACAATTTTCATACAGTTAGGTACATCTATTTCCGAGGTCAAGCCAACAATATAGTGAGTAGAAATGAAGCTTCCTGTTCGGACGAAGACTACGAAACGACTTTGTAATCCAGAAAACTTTGTTAACCTCACTGTTCGGACTTCTTCCTGCACTTGTTTATGATTCTGGATATCTTATTATATAAAATAAATTTACTGTAATTGTTGATTTTGTTAATACTATTTAATGGATAGCTTTCATTGTCCTTCTCTATTGTTACTAGAGCCGTGGTTCTCTGGTTTTGTATTTCTTTTGCAAGATTAGTCACTGGTTCTAGTAATTCCTCGTCAACACCTTCCTTCCAGAAGACTAGTGAGTAGAGCTGCCAGATCCCCTGGTAGAGAGAGGGTCCCCACCACCAGGCCCCACCCTCATCTGCTGCTCAGCTGGACAGCGGGAGGGCTTACCAGAAGAAAGGAGAAGGCCTAGGCCTCATCGCCTATGTTGTCCAGCAAGTTGTCCAGCAAGTCCATCACACCATCGACGTTCAAGGGACACTCTGGTATTTGGGCAAAAACTCTATGGTAGATGCTGGTTTTACCATAGAGGTTTTGCCGAAATACCTGACCGTCACCTGGAGGCTGCTGGCATGATAATGTCACTTCCTGTGCAACCCTGGCAACCAGGCTGTGGCCTTTCTCTTTTTCCTTGTTGTTTTCCTTGTTATTCCTCCCCCATCCCCTGCCACTTGCCAGGAGGGACCTGGCAACCCTACAAGAGAGACTTTTTTAGGCTGCTCTTGTGCAAGGTGGCCTCTAGTGGCACCATACGATTCCCCTCCCACTCCAAGCAGGGCATGGAAACCCATTCTAGATCCCTATTTCAAGAGGGAACAAAATAGGGTCCACTGCCCTGAAGTCCCAGAGGGGGTTCCCCCACTCTTCAGGGCTTTGATTTGCTGCCAGCCAGCTGTCTGGGGGGGAGGACCCCACCCCCAAACAGGGACATTGCAGGGCAACGTTAGCAATGCGATGACATCACCCGGAAGTGATGTCATCACGTTACCAACGTCGGGGGTGAGGCTCTATTTTTTGGGCAAACTCGATGGTTTTTAAGGCAAAAAACCCCATAGTTTTGCCTAAAAACTAGAATGTCATCCCCGACATCAGCAATGTGATGATATCACTTCTGGATGATGTCATCGCGCTGCATGAACAAAGCACATGCAGCCGAAGATCCTAGGAAGGACCTGGAAGCCCTAGAACAAAGGGGAATAAGGGACTATTAGTAGAGTTACATGGACCGTGAAAGAGTCATTGCTGTATTCCCACTAATATTTATCTAGCCATAAAACTGGCCTGTGGGGCTATTTCTCATTTCCTGTCAGGATGTAGCTAAGCATGCTTCTTTACTTTTTTTTTTTTTTTTTAATAAACTCAGGGGTATTACTAAACCTGTGGGCACTTTTGGAATGTTGACAACAGTGACCAGTGTCACAACAAAATGGCTGCCATTAGGGGAGAACAGTCCCAAAATTGCTGCCGTATGGGGTTGATTTAGTCACTAAAAGCTCCAAACTGAGCATCCTCTTCTGATGGAGGCAGGTGTTCTGCTGACACAGGTGATGCCTCCTCCTCTGTTCCAATGAGAAAACAGAAAGCCCAGTTTCACTCACTGCTCTGAAGAACAGATGTTTTGCGGAAGACTCAAGTGTCATGTCAGCAAATGCCATGGTATCTATGGGTACCATGTTGGGGATCCATTGTTTTAACCCTTATCTAGTAACCTAAAGGTGTGAAAGAGGCACAGTCTGCTTCCTCCTCCAGTCACTTCTCTCAGCAGGAAATGGAAAATATCTCCAGAAGACCCAATGCAAGGTTTGCTGGATGATCTGCCACTTCCTGTGGGTGATCTATCACTTCCTGTGAGGAGGAGCCGGTGGTAGCAAAGAGCAGCAGTGCTACAGCTCTCCCCCCCCCCCCCGGTCTGGATTAGGCTCTCTAGAACAGGGTATTGGCTGTGTTGATTCTTGCCGCTCACTCAATTGCTCTCCCAGGCAGCCAGGTGGCAGCCAAGAGCAGCAACTGCTTCCCTGCACTCCTTTGTCCTCTCCCTCCCAGGTCATTCACTCAGCAGCAGGCAAGTGATCAGTAGCAGAGGGGGCAAAGACTTATACTTAGGCTCACCTTTTACCCCAGATCATCAACAAAGGAGGGCAAGACCTAATGCAAGTTTAGGACAGGTCTGCAGGGGCCCTATTCAAAGAGAGAGAACAAATAGCAATCACTCCCAGGGCCGAGCAGACTGAGTAGAGGTAGACAGGGCTATTTTTGTAGAAAAATCCCAGCAGGAACTAATTAGCATAATAGACCACACCCAACAGCAGAAACACGTTAGCATATTAGGCCACACCCCCATGTTACCAGAAGGGTGGTCATCCAGCCACACCCACCTTTTGCTTCTTATTCTGTTTACCTTGTTTGTTGTCAAAACCCAGGGCTTTTTTTGTAGCAGGAACTCCTTTGCATGTTAGGCCACACACCCCTAATGTAGCCAATCCTAATGAGTGTCTGCTGTTGGGTGTGGCCTATTATGCTAATGAGTTCCTGCTGGGCGTGGCCAACTCGGGAGCCAGCCGGAACTCCGTTCCTGTGCGTTCCTGCCCAAAAATAGCCCCGGAGGTAGATTGTCAGAGGGCCATAATGGAGAGGTGCTTCTGATACATGTCCAAGAATGTCAGGGGTTGGTGGCCATGTTATTTGGGTTTGTTTAAAAAATGTGACTTTAAAACTGTGAGCAGCTGTCAGCATAACAGCAGCCATGTGTTTTGGGGACTGAGACCGATTTCACACATGATCTGTGCCGCGGTCGCGCCTCCCTTTGCCCCGGCTTCTATTGGTCGATTTCCCACTCGAAGCCACGTGGCTGCATTTTGACCCGCGGCTTTGCCCAATTTTCCCCACGGTTTCATGATCCTAAAAAAACAGGATCACGAAACTGCGGGGAAAATCGGGCAAAGCTGCGGGTCAAAATGCGGCTGTGCAGCTTCGAATAGGAAATTGACCAATAGAAGTGATGCAAAGGGACCGCAGTGCAGCTCTGGTGTGAAATCGGTCTGAGAGTGGGACGTGCACTTTAATACCAGTTTTGTCTACAATCTGACAATTAGACAAGTCTATATCCCTTGTCACAGAAACAGAAATCCTGAATCCCCATGGGAAAGGTATCTCACAATTTTCAACTGATTTGACTAAATATGTGTTACAACTGAGTGGAGTTTTGAAAGCATTGCATGATCAGGTTTTACAATCTCAGACTGTTCCCACAGACATTCCCATGACATCTGCTCTGTTGACTACATCTGGGTGAAGGTGTACAGACAGAAAGCAGTGTTGGAGACCCACTAGGAAGGTTCATACCAGGTCCTGCTTGTTACCAGCACAGCTATTCGAGTGGCAGAGGGAAGTTCCTGGATCCACACATCCCACACATGGAAGGCACCTGGTGCAGAACCAGAAGACCAACACCAAGGTGAACATGGGAGTGGGACGCTGCAACAAGGGAAATGGAGCAACCTAATCCAGAAGGATTACCATTCCTTCAAACTGGACCTTTCTCCTGGGGGAGGAGGACAAGGAGCTCAACATTCCCAGATTCCTTCTCAGACTACGTGGGTTCCTGTCTTCAGAGACCAGAAGTGGCAAGTAAAAGACTTTACATCCACACGGATCACTCTGAAGCTCACTACAAATGACTCAGCCAGAGACCCAGGATGTGTGCTCACCTGCTGTTTCTCATATTTGCTGTCTCCCTATGTTGTGTGAAACCTACACCAACATTATTACACACAAACCTCAGCCACCCCACAAATCAGATGTATAGGGATGGGCACAAACTGGCTCATGAGCTAAAGTTCGTCACAAATGTTCAGTGGTTTGTAGTTTGCGAAACAAAGTTCACCAACTGAAGATCTGTCAAGAACTTCCACGAATTTTAAAAAAGAATTTTATTGAAAATTTTATAACAGAGAAATTTTTTTAAAATAGAAATGATATATATATGGAAAAGAAGAAAAAAATTATACAGAAGTGAAGAAATATGAAGAAAAGATTTCCGGTTTTCTCTACAACAAATATTACAATTTTATTATTTACTCTATTGTTACCAAATAATACTTTTCTTTTCCCTATTACTTAGTCCCCCCCTTTCCCTTAATCATCAGATCCATGAGTCATCAGATCATTTCCCCCCCCTCTTTCATCCAGAAAGTCTATAAGGGGTTTCCAACTGGCAATAAAGGTAGATAGTGTCTTTTCTCTGATCAAAGCAGTAAGTTTAGCTATCTCTGCAAATTCTATTATTTTCATTAATCATCGTTTGTAGGTAATATTGAACGTTTCCATTTTTGTGCATATAGCAATCTTACTGCCGTTGTCATATATAAGAACATAGTTCCATGACTTTTTCCCAACTGTCTGTCCATTAGGTCCAAAGGAAATGCCTCTGGTTTCATTTGTACCTTAATATTTAAAATCATCCGAATTAATGATAAAATGTCCTTTCATGTCAATCATATTTCCAACATCTATTCCTGATATTTTTATAAATTTTAGCTAGTTTTTCTGGTGACAAATACCATCAGTAGATCATTTCATAAAAATTCTCTTTAAGACTACAATGTAATGTAAGTTTAGGACCTTCCTTCCACATATATTCCCATTGTTCCATTTGTATATTATGTCCAACATTTTCCACTCCTTTAATCATACATTCTCTCACTTGTTCTTCCTCTGTCTTGAATTTCAGTAGTAGTTTATCCATTTTAGCAATAACATGCTCATCATTTGTACATAATTCTATTTCAAATTCAGTTTTAGATTGCTCAAAATCATAAGTTCTTTTGTTTGTTTTAAACCTTTCTAATAATTGTGCATAAAAAACTATTGACAAGTATATCCTTCTATTATCAAATCTTATCTTAGTTTCCCCTTGAGAAAAGTCTAGTATATCACAGTATGTTAACCAGTTATGCTTAGTTATCATTTCTATTCCGTAAAAAGCTTCTTGTGTAGATAGCCACAAAGGTCTTTCTGGACATAGCCCAAGTTTATATTTACTCCACATTCTCAGGATGCCACATCTAATATAATAATTTTTAAAATCCACATTAAACTTAACTTTATTATACCACAATAAGCCATGTCAATGAAATTTCAGATCTTGGCCTTCTAACCAGCAGGAACAGAAAGAGAGCAAGCCAAAAAGTGAGCTCCTCTTTAAGGGTAAGCCAATTTGAACCCCAATCTCATTATAACCGGCCCTGGCCAGTTAGCCAATTACAGTGAGACAGTTACTTTCCAATGGGTGGGGAGGTTGGGTCTGGACTCATCCTCTGCAGTAAGATGATACCAGCCCAACCCACTTTGCCTACGTGCTCTTCTGCCATGCTCCGGCAGAGGCATGTGGTTTATGGGGGCAATTCAAGCAAATGGTCAGCCATCTGGCCTCGAGAGGAAATCAAACCAACAAGGGGGTACATTCAAAAAAAGGGGGGGGGGCATGAAACCCTATAACATCACAAGGGATACATGGAAGCC
>NW_015164259.1:99983-112208 GCF_001447785.1 Gekko japonicus
AACTATTGACAAGTATATCCTTCTATTATCAAATCTTATCTTAGTTTCCCCTTGAGAAAAGTCTAGTATATCACAGTATGTTAACCAGTTATGCTTAGTTATCATTTCTATTCTGTAAAAAGCTTCTTGTGTAGATAGCCACAAAGGTCTTTCTGGACATAGCCCAAGTTTATATTTACTCCACATTCTCAGGATGCCACATCTAATATAATGATTTTTAAAATCCACATTAAACTTAACTTTATTATACCACAATAAGCCATGTCAATGAAATTTCAGATCTTGGCCTTCTAACCAGTAACCTTCTATTATTTCATCCAAATTAAGCAACAAGTGGCAAAGTAGAGTTTCAAGTTAGGCAATTCCAGTCCTCCTCTCTCCCTTGTATCCTGTAAAACGTAGATTTAACTCTTCTAAGAGCTTAAGAGAAAAGTCCAGTTCAAATTATCAAATGCTTTTTCTGCATCTAGAAAAATCAATGTGGCTTGCTTTTTATTGTATTTTTCAAAATACTCCAGAATGTTTAAATCAACTCTAACATTGTCCTTCAGCTGTGTTTTGGGCAAAAATCCACATTGGTCTTCATGAATAAATTTGCACAGAATTGTTTTCATTCTTTCAGCTAAAATTGTTGTAAACAACTTTTGCGACCCCATGGACCACATCACACCAGGCCCTCCTGTCTTCTGCTGTCTTCTGGAGTTTGCTTAATTTCATGTTTGTTGCATTGGTAACACTATCTAACCATCTCATCCTTTGCCGTCCCCGTCTTCTGTTACCTTCAATCTTTCCCATCATCAGGGTCTTCTCCAGTGAGTGCTCCCTTCTCATTTGGTGGCCAAAGTATTTGAGCTTCAGCTTCAGTATCTGGCCTTCCAGGGAACAGTCAGGGTTGATTTCTTTTAGGATTGACTGATTCGATCTCCTTGTAGTCCAAGGGACTCTCAAGAGTCTTCTCCAGCACCATAATTCAAAAGCATCTATTCTTCGGCGCTCGGCCTTCCTTATGATCCAATTCTTGGAGGCATACATGACTACTGGGAATACCATTGCTTTGACCATACGGACTTTTGTTGGCAGGATGATGTCTCCACTTTTTATTATGCTGTCTAGGTTTGCCATCGCTTTCCTCCCAAGGAGCAGACATCTTTTAATTTCATGGCTGCAGTCACCATCTGCAGTGAGCTTGGATCCCAGGAATGTGAATTCTGTCACTGATCCCATGACTTCCCCTTCTATTTGCCAAGGAGTGATGGGGCTGGATGCCATGATCTTAGTTTTTTTGATGTTGCGTTTCAAGCCAACTTTAATGCTCTCCTCTTTAACCCTCAGCAAGAAACTCTTTACGTCCTCTTCACTTGGCAGAGAGTGGTATCATCTGCATATCTGAGGTTGTTGATGTTTTTCCTGGCATCTTAATTTCAGTTTGTGATTGCATCTTAATTTCAGTTTGCAATTCATCCAGGCCAGCATTTCGCATGATGTACTCTGCATATAAATTAAATAAACAGGGTGACAATATGCATCCTTGTCATACTCCTTTTCCTATGCTAAACCAATCAGTTGTTCCATATCCGGTTCTAACTGTCGCTTCTTGACCTTTATACAGGTTTCCCAGGAGACATGAAGTGGTCTGGTACTCCCATCTCTTTAAGGACTTGCCATAGTTTGATGTGATCCACACAATCAAAGGGTTTAGCATAGTCAATTAAGCAGAAGTACTCTGGTACTCCCTTGCTTTCTCCATAATCCAGCAAATGTTGGCAATTTGATCTCTAAACAACTTTTAGTTATTATTAAATAAAAATATTGATCTATAATTTCTTGTCAACATCAGGTCTTGACCCTCTTTGGGTATTAATATTATATATTAGCTTCCTTCCAGATCTCTGGCATATTTCCTCCCTGTAAAATAGAGTTCGTGTTTTGCAAAGGTTGTAAGATTTCATTCTCAAAGCACTTGTAATACAAACCCGATAGCCCAACTGGTCCAGGAATTTCCACAATAATCATCTACTACAATTATCTTCTATAATTTCTAAAGTATTTTTAATATAAAACATAAACATCTTCTATAACGTAATTACTTGTTCTTACTTAGAACTTTATTATATCTTTCCTGATTAACTTCATAACTTCTTTATACAAACACATGTTACTTAACTCCTTTATTTTCATATTCTATATCTTAATTTAGGTTTATCCCATTTTCAGTTATATAATCAAAAATATTTTCCAGTTTTCTTGAAATTCTAAGATAGGTTTATCATGTATATAAAATGTTAATTTTGCCATTGTTGCATATTCAAGAATTTTTTCCTTCCATTCCTTCAGATCTGGACATCTTTCTGCCTTCCAATTTGCTGCAAATAAAACTCTTGCTGCCAACACCATATACTTAAATAGATCACTATTGATTCTTAATATATTATCTGGTAATATATTTAACAAATTTACATTTTGGGTCCATTGCAAACTTAATTTTTAATTTTTTCCCCATTGCATCATGTATGCATCCAATACTTTCTAGCTTTCTTACAAATCCACCACATATGGTAAAATGCTGCATCTGTATTTTGGCATTTCCAACAGAAGCTCTTATATTCTTTGTTAGTTCTAGCAATGTCTTTGGGGTTATGAACCACCTATAAGCATTTTATACCAATTTTCCCTCAGTATTTGGCATTCAGTAAACTTAATTTCTTTTGTCCACAGATTTTCCCAGTGACTCATACTTATATTTTCTCCCTGATGATCACATTAATGAAGCATGAACCTTGATAGACTACATTATCAGATGGGGCGGCCGGACAAATATTTAAAGGTTGTTATTTGTCCAGATGAGTTTTATGATACAATTAGTTTTGTATATTTCTAATTTGATCACCATACCTCACTCCCAATTCTTGAGGGAACCATCAATTCTCAAAACTGACATTAAAATCCCATGCCACTTTATCAGTCATGTGAGATGAATAGGAGGAAAGGACTCAGGCCAGTCCAGAAAGTGGTCAGGGAGGGAAGAACAGCAGAGTGTACATAGTCTTGACCCCTGCTCTATCTAATTCCTGAATCTCCGGAGGACTCTCTGTGTTAAGTTCCTTAGTACAGTTATCTCCACAATGAAAGGATTTCAGGTAGCATGCACTGGAGAAGACCTTTGACCCTGAAGAGCTGCTCTCAGTCAGACTAAAAAACACTGGACCAGTGTTCTGATGCGGTATAAGACAGCTTCATATGTTCAAACAACAATGCTTGTAAAGAGAACAAAAGTTCAGACTTGAAAATTGTTGAAAATATGCCTGAGACAACTCACCAACAGATTCATTGCACGCACATGAAAGCTTATACCCATAATTAAACTTTGCTGGTTTTAAAGGTGCCACTGGACTCAAACTTTGTTCTGTTGCTTCAGACCAACACAGGTACCACCTGAATATACATTCATTCACCTGTTTTCTGTACTGAGCACCAATGGGCCCCAGTCCTGAAAAAGTCATATCGTATTCTGCCAACTTCAGGTATAAAGACTATAATATTTTAGTCTGGAGTGAAACTTTCACTCATTTTGACAGTAGCTGGAGGTGAAAAGGGCTAGAAGATTCAGTGCACATTTGAAAATCTGTTTGGTAATAACTTCAAACAACAAGGATGTTGAGGTTTCAGCACTGTCTGTGGAGTAACCATATGGTTACGGCTGTTTGTACCGTAGTTCTTTGTTTAAGGTGTTTAGACTGGTTGGCTTGACATAAACAAAATGCAGAACAACATCATAGCATGCTGAACACGGTGCCCTAAATCTGCTACCAGTAGTGTTCAACTTGTTTTCCAACTTGGGACTGAAATCCACTGAAAATGGCCCCATGATCTGATGATAACCAGGCTCATATACCTGGAGTCAAATCACAGCTCACCACCCATGAGATGTGCCTCACCCTGTTCCTTCACTTCTAGGCATAGTGGGGCACAAGTCTTTTCATGGCAACTTCTCTTGAGTCTTAACCAAATTACTTATCCATCAATACTTTGCATGTTTTGGCCAGTCCATGCCATAGAATGTGCTGTAGCTATGAGTCCCTGTATGTATGAGTATATAATCACAGAGTGGCTGTGATACTGAATCAGAGAATGACTTTAAAAGGAAGGGGAAGGGCAAAGTAAAAAAAAAAAAGCCAAGCTGCATATGGGAAGACGATGACGAAGAATTGAATTTATACCCTGCCCTTCACTCGGAGTCCAAGAGCAGTTTACAATCTCCTTCCCTTCCCCTCCCCACAACAGACACCCTGTGAGGTAGGTGGGGCTGAGAGAGCTCTTTCGAGAACTGCTCCTGAGAGAACAGCTCTGAAAGAACTTGTAACTGACCCAAGGTCACACCAAGAGCTGCATGTGAAGGAGTGGGGAATCAAACCTGGTTCTCCAAGATTAGAGTCTATGCTCTTAACCACACCAGCTATTAGGGCAGCAGCGATACCAGAGAAGACACAGGTCGAGGCCTTGGTGACTTCAAACCAGAATATCAAGGACTGTTCCAATTGGAATGGACCCTCCTTCTTAAGCCTCTGGGTGAGAAAGTCAGGTTGTAAGATTATCCCAGAGAGGGAAGCCTGCAAGCATTTAATGTTTCAAAGACTCAGCCTCTGCCCAGCACAAGTAGGGGTTTTTTTTTGCTGTTGTCATGATTTGAGATTCCTGCTTAGCAAACACTCTTTATTATTTGAATGACTGAATAAATCCAGAGGTAGTTTTTAATCTGCTGCTTCAGGAGTTTTTGTTGAATGTCTGCTTACATCCTCAAAAGGGAACCCAGAAGCAAAAAAGCCTCAGCAAAGGACCAGGACCCGGTGAGACCCCCAAGGGCCCCAGGGGGCTGTGAGTCAGAATCTGAGAATAGGAGACAGATTGTCCTTGATCCAGACAAGCTGTGAGAAGTCAGTAGACACAGTCTAGAGCACAGTTATTTATACTCAGTTTCCATAATTTTGATAGGAAAATATCCAGGTTCTACTAAAGTCAAGTAACTATAAAGTTGCTTTGCAGATTATAGTTTGTTTGTAACCATGTCCACTTAGATGGTCTATTGAATCCAGTGGCATTTATTTCCAAGTTAGCATGCTTAGCAGTGAAACAGTGTTGCTTAATAAATTGAATATTTTGTGTGCATGCCTATGGTTTTCTAAAACGACATTGTGCAAATGCAACAAGCACATGCCAATACATATATTATAAAAGAGATTTGTTAGGAATAGATGTGGCTCCCTACCACATGAACATGCGTAAGGGAACCTGGGTTTGCAACCAAGCAATGGTTTGGATCCAGGCACCTTTATCTCTTGGATAAAAAGGAGGAGCACCCAATGGCTATGCTGGTCACATGGGACCTGCATGGACAAAAGCTATATAGGACACAAGCTGTAGTAAGGAGGAGAATTGGGGAAGGGTGAGAGAAAAAGCTGACTGAATCCCACCCAATGGGTGAAACAGTTCTTAGTATTTTCAATCCTATTTGTGTAGAACTAACTATTTGGCTAAAATAACCAATCTGCTTAAATTAAATAAACTTTTATTTAAAACAGAGGGTTAATACAAAACATAACCATGGTACTTAGAGGGTACAAATCCACAACAAAGTAAGGACTTAGAGCAAAAGTACTTTCCAGCAGGTTTTCTCCCGCGTCCCTGCTATTTTAACTTCTTTATAAGATGATGGCTTCTCCATCCATTGGCTGAGTTTGGTCAACTCTCTGCAGAAGCATTTTAAAATCCTACAGAAATAAAATGTTGAGATTGTTACACTGCAGTCCTAAGAATCCTTCCTCAGAGTAAGCTCGATTGAATAGACCAGAGTGGGAGCCTGAGTAGACCTGTTTAGGATTGCTATCTCAGAAGGGTATAATCATGTAGTTACCACTGCTGTAGACTGGAGCAGATTATCCCATTAACCATTATAAATGTATTCTTCACGTATATTGCTAGTAGTCCTCATATATATTTCTAGTTTAGTAACACTCAGATAAATATATATCTTATATGATTTCAACTAACACCCCACCACATAGGAAAAACTGGCCTTAAAACAATATACCCTGAAATATTCCTAAGAGGAAATGAAAATATTTCTAATTGTCTTGTATAATGCTAACGTCATGTACTCTGACTGTTTCTAAAGTAACATGGGTGGGTTTTTTTCCATTTAGAAATTTACAAGCTGTCTGGGTTATCTTCAATCGTTTCCATTCATAATAAATACGTTTTAAATTATAGAATTCCTGTATGCAAAAAAAAAACCATATGAGGTCATGTTCCAAAATATAATTCATATTAGGCCAAACATCGTGTGAGAGATCTGACACTATTGTACAGTGATTAATTACAAATTGTATTTACAGCTAAGATTCTATCTTATCTAAATTCTATCATACGTAGATCTATGACTTAAAATTCTATAAATGTCGGATTCTACTACACTTGATCTTAGCCGAAAAGGACAAGAAGTGATTCTATTGTTTCTAGATTTGCAATTTAAAATTCTATCACATACAACTTAAAATGTTATCATTTTAAGATTCTATCTTATTAATTATAAATGTATGACTTAAAATACTATCTTATCTAGATTTGCAACTTAAAATTCAATCAACTTAAGGTTCTACCCCTACCTAGAATTACAGCTTTAAAAATTCTATTTTGTATGGATTCATATCTTAAGATTCTATCTTACCTAGTTTTATAACTTAAATCCTATCTATCTTATGTAGAATGACACAGACATAACTTCCATAGAGGTAAAACAAAGACTGTCAGTTGTGCAACAGCCAAACCAATAACTCTACCTTGCTCGAAGTATATTTTAAGAGTTGTATTTGTGGGGCAAATCCTATTACTTTAATATTTTAGCACATGAAGTAAGTGTGTTCCGTTTGATGACCCTTCGCTCATGGTGGAGACTGACCCATGGGATCGGTTCATCACTCCTGAAAATGCTCTGTAAAAAAACCAAACAGTAAAGCAAAACAAAACAAAAACCCCTGGCTTCTTCTCCTGTATCTTGTGGCCATCTCTGGGTGCAGAGACCAAAGCATCCAAAAGAGAAAATGAGATGCAACAGAGGATTGCAGAGGTTGGGAGAGCACAGATCATAAAAGATAATACACAAGAATTATGGAGGACCTTAGACAGCAACAAGGATCGCTGAAGAGTAGAGAGGATGGATGGCTTGGCTCTAAGATAGCCCGAGGGAAACTCACCTTGGTGGGGAGGCGCGATCTGGAAGTGATGTCGTCGCATCCCCAGGACCACTCTACCATTCACCCAGGGCTCTTTTTGTAGCAGGAACTCCTTTGCCTATTAGGCCCCACCCCCCTAATGTAGCCAATCCTCCAAGAGCTTACAGAGCTCTTCTTACAGGGGCTACGGTAAGCGCTTGGAGGATTGGCTACATTAGGGGTGTGTCGCTTAATATGCAAATGAGTACCTGCTACAAAAAGAGCTCTGCTTGATTCACCCAAATCTTTATGGGTTTAAGTGATGCAATTACATCACTTCTGGGTAGTGCTGGGAGTGACAGCATGGCATCTTTGGCAATGCCAGTGCCCCTCATTTCTCCCCACAGTTTTCCCCTGCTACCCAGCTGAGTGGCGCGAGACAGAGCCAGTGGGGAGCAGCAGGTTTCCTGCCAAAGATGAAGGGAGAAACTGGTGGTAACAGTGAAAGTTGGAGGAAGGACTGAAACAGCAAAGGGAAAGCTAGTTAAGAATGCACTGAGATTGCTGGAGAAGGAAGGATATTGGCCTGGATTCATGGAGAGACGTGGGGAAGCCAGGCATGGATCCGGAGATAGGAAAGGCAATATCAGGGCCAAGAGACACGACAAATGGGGTTCATCGGAAAAGAACAAATGGGGATTAGTTGGGATCTTCACATATAAAGGGAGATAGACAAAAAGCAGGTACACAATCACTTTCTGAGAAGGAGAAGAAGAACCAGTCTAGACATTGAGGTATGTGTGGGGGGAATCTGTGTGTCTTGATTTACATGCTCATACCATTCATGTATTAAGAAGATGATGGAGGCTCTTGTTTATTACACAAAGTGGAACTAACCCTGCCTCCTCCCCTCACTTTATCTCAGTGAACCATTTTCTCTTCCAATACAAGAAGGGAGCCAGGAGCAACCCCCCCCCTCAATGCTAATGAGTGCAGTGGAATAAAGGGAGGCAGAAAGGAAGGCTTTAACTCCTCACACCTGCATAGTATTTCGGATTAAAGAACAGAGCTCCCCAATCCTCTGCTTTACACATGAATATGGATTCCCCATCAGTAGGGTTCACAACCTCCGGGTGGCACCCCAGAATGGTATGTGATCTCCCACTTTTACAAATGATCTCCGGGCGACAGAGATCAGTCCCCCTGAAGAAAATGGCTGCTCTGGAGGGCGGACTCTATGGCATCGTACCCCACTGAGGTCCCTCCCCTCCCCAAACCACGCCTTCTCCAGGATCCCCCCCACCCAAAATCTACAAGTGTGTCCCAAGCCAGAGCTGGCAACCTTACTCACCATGTCTCATTTGTCTTAAGAAAGTGTTTGTGTGTGTGTGAGCAGGGCTATTTTTGGGCAGGAACGCACAGGAATGGAGTTCCAGCTGGCTCCCAAGTTGGCCACGCCCAGCAGGAACTCATTAGCATAATAGGCCACACCCAACAGCAGACACTCATTAGGATTGGCTACACTAGGGGTGTGTGGCCTAACATGCAAAGGAGTTCCTGCTACCAAAAAAAAGCCCTGGATTTTTGACAACAAACAAGGTAAACAGAATAACAAGCAAAAGGTGGGTGTGGCTGGATAACCACACTTCTGGTAACATGGGGGTGCGTCCTAATGTGCTAATGAGCTGTGCTGTCAGGGGTGTGGCCTAATAGGCTAATTAGTTTCTAGTGTTGGGTGTGGCCTATTATGCTAATGAGTTCCTGCTGGGCTTTTTCTACAAAAAGAGCCCTGTAAGAAAGATGAGGGGGCAAGGGAATGAGAAAAGGGGAAAGGGGCAGAACACGGAAGTAAGGCTTTTTTGAGATGTGTGTTTTATCGGTGTGAATGAATGCACAGAGGTGCGAGTGGCTTGGAATGCGCTGGTGCACGTGACAGCAAAAGATCTGAGGGAGGGGTGTGCTTGCATGTACCTATGTGTTAGTGAAAGAGGAACTCTGGACCCATACCATTCAGGGGATAGGTCAATGTGAGCAGGGGGAGTGGGACTGAGCACACTGCAGAACAACAACATAACCACAGCACTGACCCTGCCCTGTTTGCATGCATTTGCCCCAACATGGGATCAGTGTCTAGATGTATAAATAGTCTCCATCCCCATGACTGGGAACACTGGAAAACCAGTGCACCTGATCATAGTGATAAAACCTACTCGTGTGCATGTGGTGACCACATTGGAGCAAATATAACTAGGTAGGTCTGGGGCATGCCTGATCCTTCCAAATGGCTTGACTCTACACACGGACATGTTGCATGTACAAGGTCAGGGAGAGACTGGAACAGAAACACGAGTGCTTACCAAGAGTGCGAGGGGTGGGTGTGCATGTATGAATACACACACGTCTTTGACATGCCGCATCAGCCAAGATTGTTACAAATGAAGCCCATGGATTTCTTACTAACCATTCAGAGAGGGTGTTTCCTAGTAACCCACTTCCTTCACACGCCAGTTTCTATTCATCGGTCCCTCCACAAGAAATTCTACTTCAGATACAAATGAAAAGCAAATTCTACTTTTGAACAAAAATAAAAAGCTCTTTAAATCAGTAGGGATGACTCAGAACTGGGAGAAATTAAGATTCAAGGAAAAACACTGTCTCATGAAACTGTTTATCAAGAATGAACTAGGATGTTTGGGTGACTCACATCTCCCACATACATTCAGGACCAACCTTATAGAAGTTTTTCACACTCTCTTCCAGGGAACTCTGAGGTTCTTTGAAGTAGTGCTATGAGAAGAGCAGCAATGGAGAACAACCCTCCCTGAAACTGATGACTCACAACTGTACCAGAGTCTTGTACGGTGAACATTTGCTTCCTTCAAGATGATGGTGAGGTCCAGCACCCTGAACGAACTAAATGTGCATATTGGAACATGGCCCAGAATCCTTTGCAATGTGTGCCAAGAGAGATCAGTGACGACGAAAGGTTGGATCATCTCTACGTGACAGAGAACCACTGGTTCAGGGTTATCAGATCTCTTGGATGGCTTTACTAAATTTACAAAGCAGTCCGAATAAGCATGTCCACTGATTCGGTTATAGGCAAGACTAGGGTAAGGTTGTGGTGTTGATTTTGGGCTATTTTTCAAAAATAAAAAACAAACCAAGAACACACGCGTAAGGAGCGCCAACCCTGCTTGCTCCCCACCTTATGTTATTTCATTCTGCTGCCTGAGGCACATTTTCTCTTAGCCAGACTCTGATACCAGCTGGGTTGGGAGAAAGTGCTGAAATAAATGGCAGGCAGAGACCTAAGGGGTGGGTTTGCCTCCCCTAACCTGCACACTCCATAAAGTGCTGAAATAAATGGCAGGCAGAGAGCTAAGGGGTGGGTTTGTCTCCCCTAACCTGCACACTCCATTTTTGTAGGAACACTGATGTCCTCATTCCCCAGCCCAGAAAAGGTGGGGAAATCTCATTGACGTGCCCAATTTACCACCTCCCTGAGCCTGCCGTGTAAGAACAGTTGTCTATACAACCTATGCCTGAAATTTGTTTCCCATTGAAATCAACAAAAATGACTTCATCAGCTCAGTTTCCTAATATGGATGAAGGGTATTGAAATCACAGAACATCCACACTGATGGCTGACAAACTACAATAAACAGAGAAGATAGGGGGAAGAACTGAAGAATGGTCACTGGGGATCGGAAGGTGGGGGAGAAAAGGAGGGTGTGGTGGTGGTGGTTTAGAAAAGGGTTTGCTAAAGATAGGGTTGCTAACCTCCAGCTGATGGCTGGAGATCTCCTGAGATTATAACTGATTTCCAGGAGACAGAGATTGGTTCACCTGGAGAAAATGGCCGCCCTGGACGGTGGGTTCCGTGGCATTATACCCCATCAAGTCCCTCCTCTCCCCAAACCCCGCCCTCCTCTGGCTCCACCCTCCAAATTTTCAGGCGTTTCCTAACCCAGAGCTGATAACTCTAGCTAAAGAGGTGTGTCTCAAGGAGGGGCCAAAAAAAGAGAAGAGCAACCCTGTCAAGTCTTACATGAACGAACCGACTAGAATTTTTAAAATGAAGCATAAATAAACACTTATACTCCCCTTGAACCAAGCTCAAATCATGTATGGTGGCCCCCAAAAAATACTACCAGGCCTGAAGTACAAGTCAAATGAAGAAATACGAGGAGGGACAGCTTACCGATACCTACTCTATGCCTCCATGGTAATATGTGGCTCATAAAAATCTGTGATGTTATTAGCATGTATATTAGCATTTTCCCACCCCTTGCTTTATTTCATTGGCTGTCACTCACCATTCCCTCCATCTTGTGTGCATGTCGGGTAGAGGGAATATGAGTATAATAACACCACACTGAATATATTTTCAACCACTTTTTGATGGGGAGATATGGGGCGGATGTGGGTTGGCAGTGCTCAAGTGTCTCTCTGAGTCTTAAATTTGTTTGTCATTTCCTTCCACTGGAAAACTCTAAGAACTTTATTTCTGTGAGAGGGGCGAGGAATTTCTAACAAGGAATTCTCATCAAACTGTAATACTCCAGATTTGGGGGGGGGGGGAATGACCATTGCAGCAAAGTGTTATAAGCTTGATGTACTTGATGTAAGCTTGATGTAACTGATGTAAAAGCGATGTAACTGAGTGCCTGGGTGAATTTGAATAGCTGCTGGGGGAGGCTTCTATTTAAGGCAGCACCTTGCCAGAGGCAGAGCTGACCCAGCTCAGTTCTGAGAAGCAGCAGGAGATAAAGCTGCTAGAGGGGTGAGTGTTTTTTATTTGCTTTCAGCTGAGGTGATTTAGCTGAGGGTATTGTGTGGGAGGACTGTGTTTGGGAGTGTGTGGGAGAGTTCTGAGTTGTTAGTTGTTGCAGAGTCCTGGCTGCTTGAGATAGGGTGAGAAAGGGACATTGTTTGACTGTAATTGAGTGCCTGGGTGAATTTGAATAGCTGCTGGCCATGCCCTCTACTGGGGGAGGCTTCTATTTAAGGCACCACC